>NW_027514693.1:0-138609 GCF_048772815.1 Callospermophilus lateralis | reverse complement strand
CTAGAGAGATTGCCACTGTTTAGGCCTTCTAGGATGAAGCGTTTGTTACCAGTACTTACAGTTTGAATTTTTAGGTTTCACTCCTATTTCCTCCTATACAGATAGATGTGTTTTTTTAAGTCTAAATCAAACACGGTTTGAGCTAGCTCCTTGAAACTTGACAAAATAAAGTTGTTCTAAGTTCTGTCTTTGTGGTTTGTTTCCTCTTGAAATAGCCACAAGCAATGACTGCGTAAAACACATTCACTGGAAAGGTGTTCCAAGCTTCCAAACTACTACTGGTTTTCTGAAAACTCGGCAAATTTTTTTTATCCGACCTTGATGATCTCTGTCGTAATGATCAGTTCACTAAGTCCACTTAGCTGCCCAATTTTCACTCTTCTAGGATGAAGCGTTCGTTACCAGTAACAGTTTGAATTTTTAGGTTTCACTCTATTTCCTCCTATACAGATAGATGTGTTTTTTAAGTCTAAATCAAACACGGTTTGTGCTAGCTCCTTGAAACTTGACAAAATTAATTAGTTCTAAGTTCTGTCTTTGTGGTTTGTTTCCACTTGAAATAGCCACAAGCAAAGACTGCGTAAAACACATTCATTGGAAAGGTGTTCCAAGCTTCCAAAATACTACTGGATTTCTGAATACTCGGCAAATTTTTTTTCATCCGACCTTGATGATCTCTGTGGTAATGATCACTTCACTAAGTCCACTTAGCTGCCCAATATTCACTCTTCTAGGATGAAGCGTTCGTTACCAGTAACAGTTTGAGTTTTTAGGTTTCACTCTATTTCCTCCTATATAGATAGATGTGCTTGGAAGTCTAAATCAAACACGGTTTGTGCTAGCTCCTTGAAACTTGACAAAATAAAGTTGTTCTAAGTTCTGTCTTTGTGGTTTGTTTCCTCTTGATATAGGCACAAGCAAAGACTGCGTAAAACACATTCATTGGAAAGGTGTTCCAAGCTTCTAAAATACTACTGGTTTTCTGAATACTCGGCAAATTTTTTTTCATCCGACCTTGATGATCTCTGTGGTAATGATCCGTTCACTAAGTCCACTTAGCTGCCCAATTTTCACTCTTCTAGGATGAAGGGTTCGTTACCAGTAACAGTTTGAATTTTTAGGTTTCACTCTATTTCCTCCTATACAGATAGATGTGTTTTTTAAGTCTAAATCAAACACGGTTTGTGCTAGCTCCTAAACTTGACAAAATAAAGTAGTTCTAAGTTCTGTCTTTGTGATTTGTTTCCTGTTGAAATAGCCACAAGCAAAGACTGGGTAAAACACCTTCATTGGAAAGGTGTGCCAAGCTTCCAAAATACTACTGGTTTTCTGATACTCGGCAAATTTTTTTTTCATCCGACCTTGATGATCTCTGTGGTAATGATCAGTTCACTAAGTCCACTTAGCTGCCCAATTTTCACTCTTCTAGGATGAAGCGTTCGTTACCCGTAACAGTTTGAATTTTTAGGTTTCACTCTATTTCCTCCTATACAGATAGATGTGTTTTTTAAGTCTAAATCAAACACGGTTTGTGCTAGCTCCTTGAAACTTGACAAAATAAAGTAGTTCTAAGTTCTGTCTTTGTGGTTTGTTTCCTCTTGAAATAGCCACAAGCAAAGACTGCGTAAAACACCTTCATTGGAAAGGTGTGCCAAGCTTCCAAAAAACTACTGTTTTTCTGAATACTCGGCAAATTTTTTTTCATCCGACCTTGATGATCTCTGTGGTAATGATCACTTAACTAAGTCCACTTAGGTGCCCAGTATTCACTCTTCTATAATGAAGCGTTCATTACCAGAAACAGTTTGAATTTTTAGGTTTCACTCTATTTCCTCCTATACAGATAGATGTGTTTTTTAAGTCTAAATCAAACACGGTTTGTGCTAGCTCCTTGAAACTCGACAAAATAAAGTTGTTCTAAGTTCTGTCTTTGTGGTTTGTTTCCTCTTGAAATAGCCACAAGCAAATACTGCGAAAAGCACAATCATTGTAAACGTGTTCCAAGCTTCCAAAATACTACTCGTTTTCTTAATAATCGGCATATTTTTTTTCATCTGACCTTGATGATCTCTGTGGTAATGATCAGTTCACTAAGTCCAGTTAGCTGCCCAATTTTCACTCTTCTAGAATGAAGCGTTCGTTACCAGTATCAGTTTGAATATTTAGGTTTCACTCTATTTCCTCCTATACAGATAGATGTGTTTTTTAAGTCTAAATCAAACACGGTTTGTGCTAGCTCCTAAACTTGACAAAATAAAGTAGTTGTAAGTTCTGTTTTGTGGTTTGTTTCCTCTTGAAATAGCCACAAGCAAAGACTGCATAAAACACATTCATTGGAAAGGTCTTCCAAGCTTCCAAAATACTACAGGTTTTCTGAATACTCGGCAATATTTATTTCATCCGACCTTGATGATCTCTCTGGTAATGATCAGTTCACTAAGTCCACTTAGCTGCCCAATTTTCACTCTTCTAGGATGAATCGTTCGTTACCAGTAACAGTTTGAATTTTTAGGTTTCACTCTATTTCCTCCTATATAGATAGATGTGTTTGGAAGTCTAAATCAAACACGGTTTGTGCTAGCTCCTTGAAACTTGACAAAATAAAGTTGTTCTAAGTTCTGTCTTTGTGGTTTGTTTCCTCTTGAAATAGAAGACAAGCAAAGACTGCGTAAAACACATTCATTGGAAAGGTGTTCCAAGCTTCCAAAATACTACTGGTTTTCTGAATATTCGGGAAATTTTTTTTCATCCGACCTTGATGATCTCTCTGGTAATGATCAGTTCAATAAGTCCACTTAGCTGCCCAATTTTCACTCTTCTAGGATGAAGCGTTCGTTACCAGTAACAGTTTGAATTTTTAGGTTTCACTCTATTTCCTCCTATACAGATAGATGTGTTTTTTAAGTCTAAATCAAACACGGTTTGTGTTAGCTCCTTGAAACTTGACAAAATAAATTAGTTCTAAGTTCTGTCTTTGTGGTTTGTTTCCTCTTGAAATAGCCACAAGCAAAGACTGCGTAAAACACATTCATTGGAAAGGTGTTCCAAGCTTCCAAAATACTACTGGTTTTCTGAATACTCGGCAAATTTTTTTTCATCCGACCTTGATGATCTCTGTGGTAATGATCAGTTCACCAAGTCCACTTAGCTGCCCAATATTCACTTTTCTAGGATGAAGTGTTCATTACCAGTAACAGTTTGAGTTTTTCGGTTTCACTCTATTTCCTCCTATATAGATAATTATGTTTGGAAGTCTAAATCAAACACGGTTTGTGCTAGCTCCTTGAAACTTGACAAAATAAAGTAGTTCTAAGTTCTGTCTTTGTGGGTTGTTTCCTCTTGAAATAGCCACAAGAAAAGACTGCGTAAAACACATTCATTGGAAAGGTGTTCCAAGCTTCCAAAATACAACTGGTTTTCTGAATACTCGGCAAATTTTTTTTCATCCGACCTTGATGATCTCTATGGTAATGATCAGTTCACTAAGTCCACTTAGCTGCCCAATTTTCACTCTTCTAAAATGAAGCGTTCGTTACCAGTAACAGTTTGAATTTTTAGGTTTCACTCTATTTCCTCCTATAGAGATAGATGTGTTTTTTAAGTCTAAATCAAACAGGGTTTGTGCTAGCTCCTTGAAACTGATCAGTTCACTAAGTCCACTTAGCTGCCCAATTTTCACTCTTCTAGGATGAAGCGTTCATTACCAGTAACAGTTTGAATTTTTAGGTTTCACTGTATTTCCTCCTATACAGATAGATGTGTTTTTTAAGTCTAAATCAAACAGGGTTTGTGCTAGCTCCTTGAAACTGATCAGTTCACTAAGTCCACTTAGCTGCCCAATTTTCACTCTTCTAGGATGAAGCGTTCATTACCAGTAACAGTTTGAATTTTTAGGTTTCACTCTATTTCCTCCTATACAGATAGATGTGTTTTTTAAGTCTAAATCAAACACGGTTTGTGGTAGCTCCTTGAAACTTGACAAAATAAAGTAGTTCTAAGTTCTGCCTTTGTGGTTTGTTTCTTCTTGAAATAGCCACAAGCAAAGACTGCGTGAAACACATTCATTGGAAAGGTGTTCCAAGCTTCCAAAATACTACTGGTTTTCTGAATACTCGGCAAATTTTTTTTCATCCGACCTTGATGATCTCTGTGGTAATGATCAGTTCACTAAGTCCACTAGCTGCCCAATTTTCACTCTTCTAGGATGAAGCGTTCGTTACCAGTAACAGTTTGAAATTTTAGGTTTCACTCTATTTCCTCCTATATTGATAGATGTGTTTTTTAAGTCTAAATCAAACACGGTTTGTGCTAGCTCCTTGAAACTTGACAAAATAAAGTAGTTCTAAGTTCTGTCTTTGTGGTTTGTTTCCTCTTGAAATAGCCACAAGCAAAGACTGCGTAAAACACCTTCATAGGAAAGGTGTGCCAAGCTTCCAAAAAACTACTGTTTTTCTGAATACTCGGCAAATTTTTTTTCATCCGACCTTGATGATCTCTGTGGTAATGATCACTTCACTAAGTCCACATAGCTGCCCAATATTCACTCTTCTATAATGAAGCGTTCACTACCAGTAACAGTTTGAGTTTTTAGGTTTCACTCTATTTGCTTTTATATAGATAGATGTGTTTGGAAGTCTAAATCAAACACGGTTTGTGCTAGCTCCTGAAACTTGACAAAATAAAGTTGTACTTAGTTCTGTCTTTGTGGTTTGTTTCCTCTTGAAATAGCCACAAGCAAAGACTGCGTAAAACACATTCATTGGAAAGTTGTTCCACGCTTCCAAAATACTACTGGTTTTCTAAATACTCGGCAAATTTTTTTTATCCGACCTTGATGATCTCTGCGGTAATGATCAGTTCACTAAGTCCACTTAGCTGCCCAATTTTCACTCTTCTTGGATGAAGGGTTCGTTACCAGTAACAGTTTGAATTTTTAGGTTTCACTCTATTTCCTCCTATACAGATAGATGTGTTTTTTAAGTCTAAATCAAACACGGTTTTTGCTAGCTCCTTGAAACTTGACAAAATAAAGTTGTTCTAAGTTCTGTCTTTGTGGTTTGTTTCCTCTTGAAATAGCCACAAGCAAAGACTGCGTAAAACACATTCATTGGAAAGGTGTTCCAAGCTTCCAAAATACTACTGGTTTTCTGAATACTCGGCAAATTTTATTTCATCCGACCTTGATGATCTCTGTGGTAATGATCAGTTCACTAAGTCCACTTAGCTGCCCAATTTTCACTCTTCTAGGATGAAGCGTTCGTTACCAGTAACAGTTTGAATTTTTAGGTTTCACTCTATTTCCTCCTATACAGATAGATGTGTTTTTTAAGTCTAAATCAAACACGGTTTGTGCTAGCTCCTTGAAACTTGACAAAATAAAGTAGTTCTAAGTTCTGTCTTTGTGGTTTGTTTCCTCTTGAAATAGCCACAAGCAAAGACTGCGTAAAACACCTCATTGGAAAGGTGTGCCAAGCTTCCAAAAAACTACTGGTTTTCTGAATACTCGGCAAATTTTTTTCATCCGACCTTGTTGATCTCTGTGGTAATGATCAGTTCACTTAGTCCACTTAGCTGCCCAATATTCACTCTTCTAGGATAAGCGTTCGTTACCAGTAACAGTTTGAGTTTTAAGTTTCACTCTATTTCCTCCTATATAGATAGATGTGTTTGGAAGTCTAAATCAAACACGGTTTGTGCTAGCTCCTTGAAACTTGACAAAATAAAGTTGTTCTACGTTCTGTCTTTGTGGTTTATTTCCTCTTGAAATAGCCACAAGCAAAGACTGCGTAAAACACATTCATTGGAAAGGTGTTCCAAGCTTCCAAAATACTACTGGTTTTCTGAATACTAGGCAAATATTTTTTCATCCGACCTTGATGATCTCTGTGGTAATGATCAGTTCACTAAATCCACTTAGCTGCCCAATTTTCACTCTTCTAGGATGAAGCGTTCGTTACCAGTAACAGTTTGAATTTTTATGTTTCACTCTATTTCCTCCTATACAGATAGATGTGTTTTTTAAGTCTAAATCAAACACGGTTTGTGCTAGCTCCTAGAAACTTGACAAAATAAAGTAGTTCTACGTTCTGTCTTTGTGGTTTGTTTTCTCTTGAAATAGCCACAAGCAAAGAACGCGTAAAACACCTTCATTGGAAAGGTGTTCCAAGCTTTCAAAATACTACTGGTTTTCTGAATAATCGGCAAATTTTTTTTTATCCGACCTTGATGATCTCTGTGGTAATAATCCGTTCACTAAGTCCACTTAGCTGCCCAATTTTCACTCTTCTAGGATGAAGCGTCGTTATCAGTAACAGTTTGAATTTTTAGGTTTCACTCTATTTCCTCCTATACAGATAGATGTGTTTTTTAAGTCTAAATCAAACACGGTTTGTACTAGCTCCATGAAACTTGACAAAATAAAGTAGTTCTAAGTTCTGTCTTTGTGGTTTGTTTCCTCTTGAAATAGCCACAAGCAAACACTGGGTAAAACACCTTCATTGGAAAGGTGTGCCAAGCTTCCAAAAAACTACTGGTTTTCTGAATACTCGGCAAATTTTTTTTCATCCGACCTTGATGATCTCTGTGGTAATGATCAGTTCACTAAGTCCACTTAGCTGCCCAGCATTCACTCTTCTAGGATGAAGCGTTCGTTACCAGTAACAGTTTGAGTTTTTAGGTTTCACTCTATTTCCTCCAATATAGATAGATGTGTTTGGAAGTCTAAATCAAACACGGTTTGTGCAGCTCCTTGAAACTTGACAAAATAAAGTTGTTCTAAGTTCTGTCTTTGTGGTTTGTTTCCTCTTGAAATAGCCACAAGCAAAGACTGCGTAAAACACATTCATTGGAAAGGTGTTCCAAGCTTCCAAAATACTACTGGTTTTCTAAATACTCGGCAAATTTTTTTTCATCCGACCTTGATGATCTCTGTGGTAATGATCAGTTCACTAAGTCCACTTAGCTGCCCAATTTTCACTCTTCTAGGATGAAGGGTTCGTTACCAGTAACAGTTTGAATTTTTAGGTTTCAGTCTATTTCCTCCTATACAGATAGATGTGTTTTTTAAGTCTAAATCAAACACTTTTTGTGCTAGCTCCTAAACTTGACAAAATAAAGTAGTTCTAAGTTCTGTCTTTGTGGTTTGTTTCCTTTTGAAATAGCCACAAGCAAAGACTGCGTAAAACACATTCATTGGACAGGTCTTCCAAGCTTCCATAATACTACAGGTTTTCTGAATACTCGGCAAATTTTATTTCACCGACCTTGATGATCTCTGTGGTAACGATCAGTTCACTAAGTCCACTTAGCTGCCCAATTTTCACTCTTCTAGGTGAAGCGTTCATTACCAGTAACTGTTAGAATTTTTAGGTTTCACTCTATTTCCTCCTATACAGATAGATGTGTTTTTTAAGTCTAAATCAAACACGGTTTTTGCTAGCTCCTTGAAACTTGACAAAATAAAGTAGTTCTAAGTTCTGTCTTTGTGGTTTGTTTCCTCTTGAAATAGCCACAAGGAAAGACTGGGTAAAACACCTTCATTGGAAAGGTGTGAAGAATCTTCCAAAATACTACTGGTTTTCTGATACTCGGCAAATTTTTTTTCATCCGACCTTGTTGATCTCTGTGGTAATGATCAGTTCACTTAGTCCACTTAGCTGCCCAATATTCACTCTTCTACGATAAGCGTTCGTTACCAGTAACAGTTTGAGTTTTAAGTTTCACTCTATTTCCTCCTATATAGATAGATGTGTTTGGAAGTCTAAATCAAACACGGTTTGTGCTAGCTCCTTGAAACTTGACAAAATAAAGTTGTTCTACGTTCTGTCTTTGTGGTTTGTTTCCTCTTGAAATAGCCACAGGCAAAGACTGCGTAAAACACATTCATTGGAAAGGTGTTCCAAGCTTCCAAAATACTACTGGTTTTCTGAATACTCGGCAAATATTTTTTCATCCGACCTTGATGATCTCTGTGGTAATGATCAGTTCACTAAGTCCACTTAGCTGCCCAATTTTCACTCTTCTAGGATGAAGCGTTCGTTACCAGTAACAGTTTGAATTTTTATGTTTCACTCTATTTCCTCCTATACAGATAGATGTGTTTTTTAAGTCTAAATTAAACACGGTTTGTGCTAGCTCCTTGAAACTTGACAAAATAAAGTAGTTCTACGTTCTGTCTTTGTGGTTTGTTTCCTCTTGAAATAGCCAGAAGCAAAGAACGCGTAAAACACCTTCATTGGAAAGGTGTTCCAAGCTTCCAAAATACTACTGGTTTTCTGAATACTCAGCAAATTTTTTTTTATCCGACCTTGATGATCTCTGTGGTAATGATCAGTTCACTAAGTCCACTTAGCTGCCCAATTTTCACTCTTCTAGGATGAAGCGTCGTTACCAGTAACAGTTTGAATTTTTAGGTTTCACTCTATTTCCTCCTATACAGATAGATGTGTTTTTTAAGTCTAAATCAAACACGGTTTGTGCTAGCTCCTTGAAACTTGACAAAATAAAGTAGTTCCAAGTTCTGCCTTTGTGGTTTGTTTCCTCTTGAAATAGCCACAAGCAAACACTGGGTAAAACACCTTCATTGGAAAGGTGTGCCAAGCTTCCAAAAAACTACTGGTTTTCTGAATACTCGGCAAATTTCTTTTCATCCGATCTTGATGATCTCTGTGGTAATGATCAGTTCACTTAGTCCACTTAGCTGCCCAATATTCACTCTTCTAGGATAAGCGTTCGTTACCAGTAACAGTTTGAGTTTTAAGTTTCACTCTATTTCCTCCTATATAGATAGATGTGTTTGGAAGTCTAAATCAAACACGGTTTGTGCTAGCTCCTTGAAACTTGACAAAATAAAGTTGTTCTACGTTCTGTCTTTGTGGTTTGTTTCCTCTTGAAATAGCCACAAGCAAAGACTGCGTAAAACACATTCATTGGAAAGGTGTTCCAAGCTTCCAAAATACTACTGGTTTTCTGAATACTCGGCAAATATTTTTTCATCCGACCTTGATGATCTCTGTGGTAATGATCAGTTCACTAAGTCCACTTAGCTGCCCAATTTTCACTCTTCTAGGATGAAGCGTTCGTTACCAGTAACAGTTTGAATTTTTATGTTTCACTCTATTTCCTCCTATACAGATAGATGTGTTTTTTAAGTCTAAATCAAACACGGTTTGTGCTAGCTCCTTGAAACTTGACAAAATAAAGTAGTTCTACGTTCTGTCTTTGTGGTTTGTTTCCTCTTGAAATAGCCACAAGCAAAGAACGCGTAAAACACCTTCATTGGAAAGGTGTTCCAAGCTTCCAAAATACTACTGGTTTTCTGAATACTCAGCAAATTTTTTTTTTATCCGACCTTGATGATGTCTGTGGTAATGATCAGTTCACTAAGTCCACTTAGCTGCCCAATTTTCACTCTTCTAGGATGAAGCGTCGTTACCAGTAACAGTTTGAATTTTTAGGTTTCACTCTATTTCCTCCTATACAGATAGATGTGTTTTTTAAGTCTAAATCAAACACGGTTTGTGCTAGCTCCTTGAAACTTGACAAAATAAAGTAGTTCCAAGTTCTGTCTTTGTGGTTTGTTTCCTCTTGAAATAACCACAAGCAAACACTGGGTAAAACACCTTCATTGGAAAGGTGTGCCAAGCTTCCAAAAAACTACTGGTTTTCTGAATACTCGGCAAATTTCTTTTCATCCGATCTTGATGATCTCTGTGGTAATGATCAGTTCACTTAGTCCACTTAGCTGCCCAATATTCACTCTTCTAGGATAAGCGTTCGTTACCAGTAACAGTTTGAGTTTTAAGTTTCACTCTATTTCCTCCTATATAGATAGATGTGTTTGGAAGTCTAAATCAAACACGGTTTGTGCTAGCTCCTTGAAACTTGACAAAATAAAGTTGTTCTACGTTCTGTCTTTGTGGTTTGTTTTCTCTTGAAATAGCCACAAGCAAAGAACGCGTAAAACACCTTCATTGGAAAGGTGTTCCAAGCTTCCAAAATACTACTGGTTTTCTGAATACTCAGCAAATTTTTTTTTTATCCGACCTTGATGATCTCTGTGGTAATGATCAGTTCACTAAGTCCACTTAGCTGCCCAATTTTCACTCTTCTAGGATGAAGCGTCGTTACCAGTAACAGTTTGAATTTTTAGGTTTCACTCTATTTCCTCCTATACAGATAGATGGGTTTTTTAAGTCTAAATCAAACACGGTTTGTGCTAGCTCCGTGAAACTTGACAAAATAAAGTAGTTCTATGTTCTGTCTTTGTGGTTTGTTTCCTCTGGAAATAGCCACAAGCAAAGACTGCGTAAAACACCTTTATTTGAAAGGGGTTCCAAGCTTCCAAAATACTACTGGTTTTCTGAATACTCGGCAAATTTTTTTCATCTGACCTTGATGATCTCTGTAGTAATGATCAGTTCACCAAGTCCACTTAGCTGCCCAATTTTCACTCTTCTAGGATGAAGGGTTCGTTACCAGTAACTGTTTGAATTTTTAGGTTTCACTCTATTTCCTCCTATACAGATAGATGTGTTTTTTAAGTCTAAATCAAACACGGTTTTTGCTAGCTCCTTGAAACTTGACAAAATAAAGTTGTTCTAAGTTCTGTCTTTGTGGTTTGTTTCCTCTTGAAATAGCCACAAGCAAAGACTGGGTAAAACACCTTCATTGGAAAGGTGTGCCAAGCTTCCAAAATACTACTGGTTTTCTGATACTCGGCAAATTTTTTTTCATCCGACCTTGATGATCTCTGTGGTAATGATCAGTTCACTAAGTCCACTTAGCTGCCCAATTTTCAATCTTCTAGGATGAACCGTTCGTTACCAGTAACAGTTTGAATTTTTAGGTTTCACTCTATTTCCTCCTATACAGATAGATGTGTTTTTTAAGTCTAAATCAAACACGGTTTGTGCTAGCTCCTTGAAACTTGACAAAATAAAGTAGTTCTAAGTTCTGTCTTTGTGGTTTGTTTCCTCTTGAAATAGCCACAAGCAAAGACTGGGTAAAACACCTTCATTGGAAAGGTGTGCCAAGCTTCCAAAAAACTACTGGTTTTCTGAATACTCGGCAAATTTCTTTTCATCCGACCTTGATGATCTCTGTGGTAATGATCAGTTCACCAAGTCCACTTAGCTGCCCAATTTTCACTCTTCTAGGATGAAGGGTTCGTTACGAGTAACTGTTTGAATTTTTAGGTTTCACTCTATTTCCTCCTATACAGATAGATGTGTTTTTTAAGTCTAAATCAAACACGGTTTTTGCTACCTCCTTGAAACTTGACAAAATAAAGTTGTTCTAAGTTCTGTCTTTGTGGTTTGTTTCCTCTTGAAATAGCCACAAGCAAAGACTGGGTAAAACACCTTCATTGGAAAGGTGTGCCAAGCTTCCAAAATACTACTGGTTTTCTGATACTCGGCAAATTTTTTTTCATCCGACCTTGATGATCTCTGTGGTAATGATCAGTTCACTAAGTCCACTTAGCTGCCCAATTTTCAATCTTCTAGGATGAACCGTTCGTTACCAGTAACAGTTTGAATTTTTAGGTTTCACTCTATTTCCTCCTATACAGATAGATGTGTTTTTTAAGTCTAAATCAAACACGGTTTGTGCTAGCTCCTTGAAACTTGACAAAATAAAGTAGTTCTAAGTTCTGTCTTTGTGGTTTGTTTCCTCTTGAAATAGCCACAAGCAAAGACTGGGTAAAACACCTTCATTGGAAAGGTGTGCCAAGCTTCCAAAAAACTACTGGTTTTCTGAATACTCGGCAAATTTCTTTTCATCCGACCTTGATGATCTCTGTGGTAATGATCAGTTCACTTAGTCCACTTAGCTGCCCAATATTCACTCTTCTAGGATAAGCGTTCGTTACCAGTAACAGTTTGAGTTTTAAGTTTCACTCTATTTCCTCCTATATAGATAGATGTGTTTGGAAGTCTAAATCAAACACGGTTTGTGCTAGCTCCTTGAAACTTGACAAAATAAAGTTGTTCTACGTTCTGTCTTTGTGGTTTGTTTTCTCTTGAAATAGCCACAAGCAAAGAACGCGTAAAACATCTTCATTGGAAAGGTGTTCCAAGCTTCCAAAATACTACTGGTTTTCTGAATACTCAGCAAATTTTTTTTTATCCGACCTTGATGATCTCTGTGGTAATGATCAGTTCACTAAGTCCACTTAGCTGCCCAATTTTCACTCTTCTAGGATGAAGCGTCGTTACCAGTAACAGTTTGAATTTTTAGGTTTCACTCTATTTCCTCCTATACAGATAGATGTGTTTTTTAAGTCTAAATCAAACACGGTTTGCGCTAACTCCTTGAAACTTGACAAAATAAAGTAGTTCTAAGTTCTGTCTTTGTGGTTTGTTTCTTCTTGAAATAGCCACAAGCAAAGACTGCGTAAAACACATTCATTGGAAAGGTGTTCCAAGCTTCCAATATACTACTGGTTTTCTTTATACTCGGCAAATTTTTTTTCATCCGACCTTGATGATCTCTGTGGTAATGATCAGTGCACTAAGTCCACTTAGCTGCCCAATTTTCCCTCTTCTAGGATGAAGCGTTCGTTACCAGTAACAGTTTGAATTTTTAGGTTTCACTCTATTTCCTCCTATACAGATAGATGTGTTTTTTAAGTCTAAATCAAACACGGTTTTTGCTAGCTCCTTGAAACTTGACAAAATAAAGTTGTTCTAAGTTCTGTCTTTGTGGTTTGTTTCCTCTTGAAATAGCCACAAGCAAAGACTGGGTAAAACACCTTCATTGGAAAGGTGTGCCAAGCTTCCAAAATACTACTTGTTTTCTGAATACTCGGCAAATATTTTTTCATCCGACCTTGATGATCTCTATGGTAATGATCAGTTCACTAAGTCCACGTAGCTGCCCAATTTTCACTCTTCTAGGATGAAGCGTTCGTTACCAGTAACAGTTTGAATTTTTATGTTTCACTCTATTTCCTCCTATACAGATAGATGTGTTTTTTAAGTCTAAATCAAACACGGTTTGTGCTAGCTCCTTGACTTGACAAAATAAAGTAGTTCTACGTTCTGTCTTTGTGGTTTGTTTTCTCTTGAAATAGCCACAAGCAAAGAACGCGTAAAACACCTTCATTGGAAAGGTGTTCCAAGCTTCCAAAATACTACTGGTTTTCTGAATACTCAGCAAATTTTTTTTTATCCGACCTTGATGATCTCTGTGGTAATGATCAGTTCACTAAGTCCACTTAGCTGCCCAATTTTCACTCTTCTAGGATAAAGCGTCATTACCAGTAACAGTTTGAATTTTTAGGTTTCACTCTATTTCCTCCTATACAGATAGATGTGTTTTTTAAGTCTAAATCAAACACGGTTTGTGCTAGCTCCGTGAAACTTGACAAAATAAAGTAGTTCTAAGTTCTGTCTTTGTGGTTTGTTTCCTCTGGAAATAGCCACAAGCAAAGACTGCATAAAACACCTTTATTGGAAAGGGGTTCCAAGCTTCCAAAATACTACTGGTTTTCTGAATACTCGGCAAATTTTTTTCATCCGACCTTGATGATCTCGGTGGTAATGATCAGTTCACTAAGTCCACTTAGCTGCCCAATTTTCACTCTTCTAGGATGAAGTGTTCGTTACCAGTAACTGTTTGAATTTTTAGGTTTCACTCTATTTCCTCCTATACAGATAGATGTGTTTTTTAAGTCTAAATCAAATACGGTTTGCGCTAACTCCTTGAAACTTGACAAAATAAAGTAGTTCTAAGTTCTGTCTTTGTGGTTTGTTTCTTCTTGAAATAGACACAAGCAAAGACTGCGTAAAACACATTCATTGGAAAGGTGTTCCAAGCTTCCAATATACTACTGGTTTTCTTTATACTCGGCAAATTTTTTTTCATCCGACCTTGATGATCTCTGTGGTAATGATCAGTGCACTAAGTCCACTTAGCTGCCCAATTTTCCCTCTTCTAGGATGAAGGGTTCGTTACCAGTAACTGTTTGAATTTTTAGGTTTCACTCTATTTCCTCCTATACAGATAGATGTGTTTTTTAAGTCTAAATCAAACACGGTTTTTGCTAGCTCCTTGAAACTTGACAAAATAAAGTTGTTCTAAGTTCTGTCTTTGTGGTTTGTTTCCTCTTGAAATAGCCACAAGCAAAGACTGGGTAAAACACCTTCATTGGAAAGGTGTGCCAAGCTTCCAAAATACTACTGGTTTTCTGATACTCGGCAAATTTTTTTTCATCCGACCTTGATGATCTCTGTGGTAATGATCAGTTCACTAACTCCACTTAGCTGCCCAATTTTCAATCTTCTAGGATGAACCGTTCGTTACCAGTAACAGTTTGAATTTTTAGGTTTCACTCTATTTCCTCCTATACAGATAGATGTGTTTTTTAAGTCTAAATCAAACACGGTTTGTGCTAGCTCCTTGAAACTTGACAAAATAAAGTAGTTCTAAGTTCTGTCTTTGTGGTTTGTTTCCTCTTGAAATAGCCACAAGCAAAGACTGGGTAAAACACCTTCATTGGAAAGGTGTGCCAAGCTTCCAAAAAACTACTGGTTTTCTGAATACTCGGCAAATTTCTTTTCATCCGACCTTGATGATCTCTGTGGTAATGATCAGTTCACTTAGTCCACTTAGCTGCCCAATATTCACTCTTCTAGGATAAGCGTTCGTTACCAGTAACAGTTTGAGTTTTAAGTTTCACTCTATTTCCTCCTATATAGATAGATGTGTTTGGAAGTCTAAATCAAACACGGTTTGTGCTAGCTCCTTGAAACTTGACAAAATAAAGTTGTTCTACGTTCTGTCTTTGTGGTTTGTTTTCTCTTGAAATAGCCACAAGCAAAGAACGCGAAAAACACCTTCATTGGAAAGGTGTTCCAAGCTTCCAAAATACTACTGGTTTTCTGAATACTCAGCAAATTTTTTTTTATCCGACCTTGATGATCTCTGTGGTAATGATCAGTTCACTAAGTCCACTTAGCTGCCCAATTTTCACTCTTCTAGGATGAAGCGTCGTTACCAGTAACAGTTTGAATTTTTAGGTTTCACTCTATTTCCTCCTATACAGATAGATGTGTTTTTTAAGTCTAAATCAAACACGGTTTGTGCTAGCTCCGTGAAACTTGACAAAATAAAGTAGTTCTATGTTCTGTCTTTGTGGTTTGTTTCCTCTGGAAATAGCCACAAGCAAAGACTGCATAAAACATCTTTATTGGAAAGGGGTTCCAAGCTTAGAAAATACTACTGGTTTTCTGAATACTCGGCAAATTTTTTTCATCCGACCTTGATGATCTCTGTGGTAATGATCAGTTCACTAAGTCCACTTAGCTGCCCAATTTTCACTCTTCTAGGATGAAGGGTTCGTTACCAGTAACTGTTTGAATTTTTAGGTTTCACTCTATTTCCTCCTATACAGATAGATGTGTTTTTTAAGTCTAAATCAAACACGGTTTGCGCTAACTCCTTGAAACTTGACAAAATAAAGTAGTTCTAAGTTCTGTCTTTGTGGTTTGTTTCTTCTTGAAATAGCCACAAGCAAAGACTGCGTAAAACACATTCATTGGAAAGGTGTTCCAAGCTTCCAATATACTACTGGTTTTCTTTATACTCGGCAAATTTTTTTTCATCCGACCTTGATGATCTCTGTGGTAATGATCAGTGCACTAAGTCCACTTAGCTGCCCAATTTTCCCTCTTCTAGGATGAAGCGTTCGTTACCAGTAACAGTTTGAATTTTTAGGTTTCACTCTATTTCCTCCTATACAGATAGATGTGTTTTTTAAGTCTAAATCAAACACGGTTTTTGCTAGCTCCTTGAAACTTGACAAAATAAAGTTGTTCTAAGTTCTGTCTTTGTGGTTTGTTTCCTCTTGAAATAGCCACAAGCAAAGACTGGGTAAAACACCTTCATTAGAAAGGTGTGCCAAGCTTCCAAAATACTACTGGTTTTCTGATACTCGGCAAATTTTTTTTCATCCGACCTTGATGATCTCTGTGATAATGATCAGTTCACTAAGTCCACTTAGCTGCCCAATTTTCAATCTTCTAGGATGAACCGTTCGTTACCAGTAACAGTTTGAATTTTTAGGTTTCACTCTATTTCCTCCTATACAGATAGATGTGTTTTTTAAGTCTAAATCAAACACGGTTTGTGCTAGCTCCGTGAAACTTGACAAAATAAAGTAGTTCTATGTTCTGTCTTTGTGGTTTGTTTCCACTGGAAATAGCCACAAGCAAAGACTGCGTAAAACACCTTTATTGGAAAGGGGTTCCAAGCTTCCAAAATACTACTGGTTTTCTGAATACTCGGCAAATTTTTTTCATCCGACCTTGATGATCTCTGTGGTAATGATCAGTTCACTAAGTCCACTTAGCTGCCCAATTTTCACTCTTCTAGGATGAAGGGTTCGTTACCAGTAACTGTTTGAATTTTTAGGTTTCACTCTATTTCCTCCTATACAGATAGATGTGTTTTTTAAGTCTAAATCAAACACGGTTTGCGCTAACTCCTTGAAACTTGACAAAATAAAGTAGTTCTAAGTTCTGTCTTTGTGGTTTGTTTCTTCTTGAAATAGCCACAAGCAAAGACTGCGTAAAACACATTCATTGGAAAGGTGTTCCAAGCTTCCAATATACTACTGGTTTTCTTTATACTCGGCAAATTTTTTTTCATCCGACCTTGATGATCTCTGTGGTAATGATCAGTGCACTAAGTCCACTTAGCTGCCCAATTTTCCCTCTTCTAGGATGAAGCGTTCGTTACCAGTAACAGTTTGAATTTTTAGGTTTCACTCTATTTCCTCCTATACAGATAGATGTGTTTTTTAAGTCTAAATCAAACACGGTTTTTGCTAGCTCCTTGAAACTTAACAAAATAAAGTTGTTCTAAGTTCTGTCTTTGTGGTTTGTTTCCTCTTGAAATAGCCACAAGCAAAGACTGGGTAAAACACCTTCATTGGAAAGGTGTGCCAAGCTTCCAAAATACTACTGGTTTTCTGATACTCGGCAAATTTTTTTTCATCCGACCTTGATGATCTCTGTGATAATGATCAGTTCACTAAGTCCACTTAGCTGCCCAATTTTCAATCTTCTAGGATGAATCATTCGTTACCAGTAACAGTTTGAATTTTTAGGTTTCACTCTATTTCCTCCTATACAGATAGATGTGTTTTTTAAGTCTAAATCAAACACGGTTTGTGCTAGCTACTTGAAACTTGAAAAAATAAAATAGTTCTAAGTTCTGTCTTTGTGGTTTGTTTCCTCTTGAAATAGCCACAAGCAAAGACTGGGTAAAACACCTTCATTGGAAAGGTGTGCCAAGCTTCCAAAAAACTACTGGTTTTCTGAATACTCGGCAAATTTTTTTCATCCGACCTTGATGATCTCTGTGGTAATGATCAGTTCACTTAGTCCACTTAGCTGCCCAATATTCACTCTTCTAGGATAAGCGTTCGTTACCAGTAACAGTTTGAGTTTTAAGTTTCACTCTATTTCCTCCTATATAGATAGATGTGTTTGGAAGTCTAAATCAAACACGGTTTGTGCTAGCTCCTTGAAACTTGACAAAATAAATTTATTCTACGTTCTGTCTTTGTGGTTTATTTCCTCTTGAAATAGCCACAAGCAAAGACTGCGTAAAACACATTCATTGGAAAGGTGTTCCAAGCTTCCAAAATACTACTTGTTTTCTGAATACTCGGCAAATATTTTTTCATCCGACCTTGATGATCTCTGTGGTAATGATCAGTTCACTAAGTCCACTTAGCTGCCCAATTTTCACTCTTCTAGGATGAAGCGTTCGTTACCAGTAACAGTTTGAATTTTTATGTTTCACTCTATTTCCTCCTATACAGATAGATGTGTTTTTTAAGTCTAAATCAAACACGGTTTGTGCTAGCTCCTTGAAACTTGACAAAATAAAGTAGTTCTACGTTCTGTCTTTGTGGTTTGTTTTCTCTTGAAATAGCCACAAGCAAAGAACGCGTAAAACACCTTCATTGGAAAGGTGTTCCAAGCTTCCAAAATACTACTGGTTTTCAGAATACTCAGCAAATTTTTTTTTATCCGACCTTGATGATCTCTGTGGTAATGATCAGTGCACTAAGTTCACTTAGCTGCCCAATTTTCCCTCTTCTAGGATGAAGCGTTCGTTACCAGTAACTGTTTGAATTTTTAGGTTTCACTCTATTTCCTCCTATACAGATAGATGTGTTTTTTAAGTCTAAATCAAACACGGTTTTTGCTAGCTCCTTGAAACTTGACAAAATAAAGTTGTTCTAAGTTCTGTCTTTGTGGTTTGTTTCCTCTTGAAATAGCCACAAGCAAAGACTGGGTAAAACACCTTCATTGGAAAGGTGTGCCAAGCTTCCAAAATACTACTGGTTTTCTGAATACTCGGCAAATTTTTTTTCATCCGACCTTGATGATCTCTGTGGTAATGATCAGTTCACTAAGTCCACTTAGCTGCCCAATTTTCAATCTTCTAGGATGAACCGTTCGTTACCAGTAACAGTTTGAATTTTTAGGTTTCACTCTATTTCCTCCTATACAGATAGATGTGTTTTTTAAGTCTAAATCAAACACGGTTTGTGCTAGCTCCTTGAAACTTGACAAAATAAAGTAGTTCTAAGTTCTGTCTTTGTGGTTTGTTTCCTCTTGAAATAGCCACAAGCAAAGACTGGGTAAAACACCTTCATTGGAAAGGTGTGCCAAGCTTCCAAAAAACTACTGGTTTTCTGAATACTCGGCAAATTTCTTTTCATCCGACCTTGATGATCTCTGTGGTAATGATCAGTTCACTTAGTCCACTTAGCTGCCCAATATTCACTCTTCTAGGATAAGCGTTCGTTACCAGTAACAGTTTGAGTTTTAAGTTTCACTCTATTTCCTCCTATATAGATAGATGTGTTTGGAAGTCTAAATCAAACACGGTTTGTGCTAGCTCCTTGAAACTTGACAAAATAAAGTTGTTCTACGTTCTGTCTTTGTGGTTTGTTTTCTCTTGAAATAGCCACAAGCAAAGAACGCGTAAAACACCTTCATTGGAAAGGTGTTCCAAGCTTCCAAATACTACAGGTTTTCTGAATACTCAGCAAATTTTTTTTTATCCGACCTTGATGATCTCTGTGGTAATGATCAGTTCACTAAGTCCACTTAGCTGCCCAATTTTCACTCTTCTAGGATAAAGCGTCGTTACCAGTAACAGTTTGAATTTTTAGGTTTCACTCTATTTCCTCCTATACAGATAGATGTGTTTTTTAAGTCTAAATCAAACACGGTTTGTGCTAGCTCCGTGAAACTTGACAAAATGAAGTAGTTCCAAGTTCTGTCTTTGTTGTTTGTTTCCTCTTGAAATAGCCACAAGCAAACACTGGGTAAAACACCTTCATTGGAAAGGTGTGCCAAGCTTCCAAAAAACTACTGGTTTTCTGAATACTCGGCAAATTTTTTTTCATCCGACCTTGATGATCTCTGTGGTAATGATCAGTTCACTAAGTCCACTTAGCTGCCCAACATTCACTCTTCTAGGATGAAGCGTTCGTTACCAGTAACAGTTTGAATTTTTAGGTTTCACTCTATTTCCTCCTATACAGATAGATGTGTTTTTTAAGTCTAAATCAAACACGGTTTGTGCTAGCTCCGTGAAACTTGACAAAATAAAGTAGTTCTATGTTCTGTCTTTGTGGTTTGTTTCCTCTGGAAATAGCCACAAGCAAAGACTGCGTAAAACACCTTTATTGGAAAGGGGTTCCAAGCTTCCAAAATACTACTGGTTTTCTGAATACTCGGCAAATTTTTTTCATCCGACCTTGATGATCTCTGTGGTAATGATCAGTTCACTAAGTCCACTTAGCTGCCCAATTTTCACTCTTCTAGGATGAAGGGTTCATTACCAGTAACTGTTTGAATTTTTAGGTTTCACTCTATTTCCTCCTATACAGATAGATGTGTTTTTTTAAGTCTAAATCAAACACGGTTTGCGCTAACTCCTTGAAACTTGACAAAATAAAGTAGTTCTAAGTTCTGTCTTTGTGGTTTGTTTCTTCTTGAAATAGCCACAAGCAAAGACTGCGTAAAACACATTCATTGGAAAGGTGTTCCAAGCTTCCAATATACTACTGGTTTTCTTTATACTCGGCAAATTTTTTTTCATCCGACCTTGATGATCTCTGTGGTAATGATCAGTGCACTAAGTCCACTTAGCTGCCCAATTTTCCCTCTTCTAGGATGAAGCGTTCGTTACCAGTAACAGTTTGAATTTTTAGGTTTCACTCTATTTCCTCCTATACAGATAGATGTGTTTTTTAAGTCTAAATCAAACACGGTTTTTGCTAGCTCCTTGAAACTTGACAAAATAAAGTTGTTCTAAGTTCTGTCTTTGTGGTTTGTTTCCTCTTGAAATAGCCACAAGCAAAGACTGGGTAAAACACCTTCATTGGAAAGGTGTGCCAAGCTTCCAAAATACTACTGGTTTTCTGATACTCGGCAAATTTTTTTTCATCCGACCTTGATGATCTCTGTGATAATGATCAGTTCACTAAGTCCACTTAGCGGCCCAATTTTCAATCTTCTAGGATGAACCGTTCGTTACCAGTAACAGTTTGAATTTTTAGGTTTCACTCTATTTCCTCCTATACAGATAGATGTGTTTTTTAAGTCTAAATCAAACACGGTTTGTGCTAGCTCCTTGAAACTTGACAAAATAAAATAGTTCTAAGTTCTGTCTTTGTGGTTTGTTTCCTCTTGAAATAGCCACAAGCAAAGACTGGGTAAAACACCTTCATTGGAAAGGTGTGCCAAGCTTCCAAAAAACTACTGGTTTTCTGAATACTCGGCAAATTTTTTTTCATCCGACCTTGATGATCTCTGTGGTAATGATCAGTTCACTTAGTCCACTTAGCAGCCCAATATTCACTCTTCTAGGATAAGCGTTCGTTACCAGTAACAGTTTGAGTTTTAAGTTTCACTCTATTTCCTCCTATATAGATAGATGTGTTTGGAAGTCTAAATCAAACACGGTTTGTGCTAGCTCCTTGAAACTTGACAAAATAAAGTTGTTCTACGTTCTGTCTTTGTGGTTTGTTTCCTCTTGAAATAGCCACAAGCAAAGACTGCGTAAAACACATTCATTGGAAAGTTGTGCCAAGCTTCCAAAATACTACTGGTTTTCTAAATACTCGGCAAATTTTTTTTCATCCGAACTTGATGATCTCTGTGGTAATGATCAGTTCACTAAGTCCACTTAGCTGCCCAATTTTCACTCTTCTAGGATGAAGGGTTCGTTACCAGTAACAGTTTGAATTTTTAGGTTTCAGTCTATTTCCTCCTATACAGATAGATGTGTTTTTTAAGTCTAAATCAAACACTTTTTGTGCTAGCTCCTAAACTTGACAAAATAAAGTAGTTCTAAGTTCTGTCTTTGTGGTTTGTTTCCTTTTGAAATAGCCACAAGCAAAGACTGCGTAAAACACATTCATTGGAAAGGTCTTCCAAGCTTCCATAATACTACAGGTTTTCTGAATACTCGGCAAATTGTATTTCATCCGACCTTGATGATCTCTGTGGTAATGATCAGTTCACTAAGTCCACTTAGCTGCCCAATTTTCACTCTTCTAGGATGAAGCGTTCATTACCAGTAACAGTTTGAATTTTTAGGTTTCACTCTATTTCCTCCTATACAGATAGATGTGTTTTTTAAGTCTAAATCAAACACGGTTTTTGCTAGCTCCTTGAAACTTGACAAAATAAAGTTGTTCTAAGTTCTGTCTTTGTGGTTTGTTTCCTCTTGAAATAGCCACAAGCAAAGACTGGGTAAAACACCTTCATTGGAAAGGTGTGCCAAGCTTCCAAAATACTACTGGTTTTCTGATACTCGGCAAATTTTTTTTCATCCGACCTTGATGATCTCTGTGTTAATGATCAGTTCACTAAGTCCACTTAGCTGCCCAATTTTCACTCTTCTTGGATGAAGCGTTCATTACCAGTAACAGTTTGAATTTTTAGGTTTCACTCTATTTCCTCCTATACAGATAGATGTGTTTTTTAAGTCTAAATCAAACACGGTTTGTGCTAGCTCCTTGAAACTTGACAAAATAAAGTAGTTCTAAGTTCTGTCTTTGTGGTTTGTTTCCTCTTGAAATAGCCACAAGCAAAGACTGGGTAAAACACCTTCATTGGAAAGGTGTGCCAAGCTTCCAAAAAACTACTGGTTTTCTGAATACTCGGCAAATTTCTTTTCATCCGACCTTGATGATCTCTGTGGTAATGATCAGTTCACTTAGTCCACTTAGCTGCCCAATATTCACTCTTCTAGGATAAGCGTTCGTTACCAGTAACAGTTTGAGTTTTAAGTTTCACTCTATTTCCTCCTATATAGATAGATGTGTTTGGAAGTCTAAATCAAACACGGTTTGTGCAAGCTCCTTGAAACTTGACAAAATAAAGTTGTTCTACGTTCTGTGTTTGTGGTTTGTTTTCTCTTGAAATAGCCACAAGCAAAGAACGCGTAAAACACCTTCATTGGAAAGGTGTTCCAAGCTTCCAAAATACTACTGGTTTTCTGAATACTCAGCAAATTTTTTTTTTATCCGACCTTGATGATCTCTGTGGTAATGATCAGTTCACTAAGTCCACTTAGCTGCCCAATTTTCACTCTTCTAGGATGAAGCGTCATTACCAGTAACAGTTTGAATTTTTAGGTTTCACTCTATTTCCTCCTATACAGATAGATGTGTTTTTTAAGTCTAAATCAAACACGGTTTGTGCTAGCTCCGTGAAACTTGACAAAATTAAGTAGTTCTATGTTCTGTCTTTGTGGTTTGTTTCCTCTGGAAATAGCCACAAGCAAAGACTGCGTAAAACACCTTTATTGGAAAGGGGTTCCAAGCTTCCAAAATACTACTGTTTTTCTGAATACTCGGCAAATTTTTTTCATCCGACCTTGATGATCTTTGTGGTAATGATCAGTTCACTAAGTCCACTTAGCTGCCCAATTTTCACTCTTCTAGGATGAAGGGTTCGTTACCAGTAACTGTTTGAATTTTTAGGTTTCACTCTATTTCCTCCTATACAGATAGATGTGTTTTTTAAGTCTAAATCAAACACGGTTTGCGCTAACTCCTTGAAACTTGACAAAATAAAGTAGTTCTAAGTTCTGTCTTTGTGGTTTGTTTCTTCTTGAAATAGCCACAAGCAAAGACTGCGTAAAACACATTCATTGGAAAGGTTTTCCAAGCTTCCAATATACTACTGGTTTTCTTTATACTCGGCAAATTTTTTTTCATCCGACCTTGATGATCTCTGTGGTAATGATCAGTGCACTAAGTCCACTTAGCTGCCCAATTTTCCCTCTTCTAGGATGAAGCGTTCGTTACCAGTAACAGTTTGAATTTTTAGGTTTCACTCTATTTCCTCCTATACAGATAGATGTATTTTTTAAGTCTAAATCAAACACGGTTTTTGCTAGCTCCTTGAAACTTGACAAAATAAAGTTGTTCCAAGTTCTGTCTTTGTGGTTTGTTTCCTCTTGAAATAGCCACAAGCAAAGACTGGGTAAAACACCTTCATTGGAAAGGTGTGCCAAGCTTCCAAAATACTACTGGTTTTCTGATACTCGGCAAATTTTTTTTCATCCGACCTTGATGATCTCTGTGATTATGATCAGTTCACTAAGTCCACTTAGCTGCCCAATTTTCAATCTTCTAGGATGAACCGTTCGTTACAAGTAACAGTTTGAATTTTTAGGTTTCACTCTATTTCCTCCTATACAGATAGATGTGTTTTTTAAGTCTAAATCAAACACGGTTTGTGCTAGCTCCTTGAAACTTGACAAAATAAAATAGTTCTAAGTTCTGTCTTTGTGGTTTGTTTCCTCTTGAAATAGCCACAAGCAAAGACTGGGTAAAACACCTTCATTGGAAAGGTGTGCCAAGCTTCCAAAAAACTACTGGTTTTCTGAATACTCGGCAAATTTTTTTTCATCCGACTTTGATGATCTCTGTGGTAATGATCAGTTCACTTAGTCCACTTAGCTGCCCAATATTCACTCTTCTAGGATAAGCGTTCGTTACCAGTAACAGTTTGAGTTTTAAGTTTCACTCTATTTCCTCCTATATAGATAGATGTGTTTGGAAGTCTAAATCAAACACGGTTTGTGCTAGCTCCTTGAAACTTGACAAAATAAAGTTGTTCTACGTTCTGTCTTTGTGGTTTGTTTCCTCTTGAAATAGCCACAAGCAAAGACTGCGTAAAACACATTCATTGGAAAGGTGTTCCAAGCTTCCAAAATACTACTGGTTTTCTGAATACTCGGCAAATATTTTTTCATCCGACCTTGATGATCTCTGTGGTAATGATCAGTTCACTAAGTCCACTTAGCTGCCCAATTTTCACTCTTCTAGGATGAAGCGTTCGTTACCAGTAACAGTTTGAATTTTTAAGTTTCACTCTATTTCCTCCTATACAGATAGATGTGTTTTTTAAGTCTAAATCAAACACGGTTTGTGCTAGCTCCTTGAAACTTGACAAAATAAAGTAGTTCTACGTTCTGTCTTTGTGGTTTGTTTTCTCTTGAAATAGCCACAAGCAAAGAACGCGTAAAACACCTTCATTGGAAAGGTGTTCCAAGCTTCCAAAATACTACTGGTTTTCTGAATACTCAGCAAATTTTTTTTTATCCGACCTTGATGATCTCTGGTAATGATCAGTTCACTAAGTCCACTTAGCTGCCCAATTTTCACTCTTCTAGGATAAAGCGTCATTACCAGTAACAGTTTGAATTTTTAGGTTTCACTCTATTTCCTCCTATACAGATAGATGTGTTTTTTAAGTCTAAATCAAACACGGTTTGTGCTAGCTCCGTGAAACTTGACAAAATAAAGTAGTTCTAAGTTCTGTCTTTGTGGTTTGTTTCCTCTGGAAATAGCCACAAGCAAAGACTGCGTAAAACACCTTTATTGGAAAGGGGTTCCAAGCTTCCAAAATACTACTGGTTTTCTGAATACTCGGCAAATTTTTTTCATCCGACCTTGATGATCTCGGTGGTAATGATCAGTTCACTAAGTCCACTTAGCTGCCTAATTTTCACTCTTCTAGGATGAAGGGTTCGTTACCAGTAACTGTTTGAATTTTTAGGTTTCACTCTATTTCCTCCTATACAGATAGATGTGTTTTTTAAGTCTAAATCAAACACGGTTTTTGCTAGCTCCTTGAAACTTGACAAAATACAGTTGTTCTAAGTTCTGTCTTTGTGGTTTGTTTCCTCTTGAAATAGCCACAAGCAAAGACTGGGTAAAACACCTTCATTGGAAAGGTGTGCCAAGCTTCCAAAATACTACTGGTTTTCTGATACTCGGCAAATTTTTTTTCATCCGACCTTGATGATCTCTGTGATTATGATCAGTTCACTAAGTCCACTTAGCTGCCCAATTTTCAATCTTCTAGGATGAACCGTTCGTTACAAGTAACAGTTTGAATTTTTAGGTTTCACTCTATTTCCTCCTATACAGATAGATGTGTTTTTTAAGTCTAAATCAAACACGGTTTGTGCTAGCTCCTTGAAACTTGACAAAATAAAATAGTTCTAAGTTCTGTCTTTGTGGTTTGTTTCCTCTTGAAATAGCCACAAGCAAAGACTGGGTAAAACACCTTCATTGGAAAGGTGTGCCAAGCTTCCAAAAAACTACTGGTTTTCTGAATACTCGGCAAATTTTTTTTCATCCGACCTTGATGATCTCTGTGGTAATGATCAGTTCACTTAGTCCACTTAGCTGCCCAATATTCACTCTTCTAGGATAAGCGTTCGTTACCAGTAACAGTTTGAGTTTTAAGTTTCACTCTATTTCCTCCTATATAGATAGATGTGTTTGGAAGTCTAAATCAAACACGGTTTGTGCTAGCTCCTTGAAACTTGACAAAATAAAGTTGTTCTACGTTCTGTCTTTGTGGTTTGTTTCCTCTTGAAATAGCCACAAGCAAAGACTGCGTAAAACACATTCATTGGAAAGGTGTTCCAAGCTTCCAAAATACTACTGGTTTTCTGAATACTCGGCAAATATTTTTTCATCCGACCTTGATGATCTCTGTGGTAATGATCAGTTCACTAAGTCCACTTAGCTGCCCAATTTTCACTCTTCTAGGATGAAGCGTTCGTTACCAGTAACAGTTTGAATTTTTATGTTTCACTCTATTTCCTCCTATACAGATAGATGTGTTTTTTAAGTCTAAATCAAACACGGTTTGTGCTAGCTCCTTGAAACTTGACAAAATAAAGTAGTTCTACGTTCTGTCTTTGTGGTTTGTTTTTCTCTTGAAATAGCCACAAGCAAAGAACGCGTAAAACACCTTCATTGGAAAGGTGTTCCAAGCTTCCAAAATACTACTGGTTTTCTGAATACTCAGCAAATTTTTTTTTATCCGACCTTGATGATCTCTGGTAATGATCAGTTCACTAAGTCCACTTAGCTGCCCAATTTTCACTCTTCTAGGATAAAAGCGTCGTTACCAGTAACAGTTTGAATTTTTAGGTTTCACTCTATTTCCTCCTATACAGATAGATGTGTTTTTTAAGTCTAAATCAAACACGGTTTGTGCTAGCTCCGTGAAACTTGACAAAATAAAGTAGTTCTAAGTTCTGTCTTTGTGGTTTGTTTCCTCTGGAAATAGCCACAAGCAAAGACTGCGTAAAACACCTTTATTGGAAAGGGGTTCCAAGCTTCCAAAATACTACTGGTTTTCTGAATACTCGGCAAATTTTTTTCATCCGACCTTGATGATCTCGGTGGTAATGATCAGTTCACTAAGTCCACTTAGCTGCCCAATTTTCACTCTTCTAGGTTGAAGCGTTCGTTACCAGTAACTGTTTGAATTTTTAGGTTTCCCTCTATTTCCTCCTATACAGATAGATGTGTTTTTTTAAGTCTAAATCAAACACGGTTTGTGCTAGCTCCTTGAAACTTGACAAAATAAAGTAGTTCTAAGTTCTGTCTTTGTGGTTTGTTTCTTCTTGAAATAGCCACAAGCAAAGACTGCGTAAAACACATTCATTGGAAAGGTGTTCCAAGCTTCCAATATACTACTGGTTTTCTTTTATACTCGGCAAATTTTTTTTCATCCGACCTTGATGATCTCTGTGGTAATGATCAGTGCACTAAGTCCACTTAGCTGCCCAATTTTCCCTCTTCTAGGGTGAAGCGTTCGTTACCAGTAACAGTTTGAATTTTTAGGTTTCACTCTATTTCCTCCTATACAGATAGATGTGTTTTTTAAGTCTAAATCAAACACGGTTTGTGCTAGCTCCTTGAAACTTGACAAAATAAAGTAGTTCTAAGTTCTGTCTTTGTGGTTTGTTTCCTCTTGAAATAGCCACAAGCAAAGAACGCGTAAAACACCTTCATTGTAAAGGTGTGCCAAGCTTCCAAAAAACTACTGGTTTTCTGAATAATCGGCAAATTTTTTTTCATCCGACCTTGATGATCTCTGTGGTAATGATCAGTTCACTAAGTCCACTTAGCTGCCCAATATTCACTCTTCTAGGATGAAGCGTTCGTTACCAGTAACAGTTTGAGTTTTTAGGTTTCACTCTATTTCCTCCTATATAGATAGATGTGTTTGGAAGTCTAAATCAAACACGGTTTGTGCTAGCTCCTTGACACTTGACAAAATAAAGTAGTTCTAAGTTCTGTCTTTGTGGTTTGTTTCCTCTTGAACGAGGAACAAGCAAAGACTGCGTAAAACACATTCATTGGAATGGTGTGCCAAGATTCCAAAAAACTACTGGTTTTCTGAATACTCGGCAAATTTTTTTTCATCCGACCTTGATGATCCCTGTGGTAATGATCAGTTCACTAAGTCCACTTAGCTGCCCAATTTTCACTCTTCTAGGATGAAGCGTTCGTTACCAGTAACAGTTTGAATTTTTATGTTTCACTCTATTTTCCTCCTATACAGATAGATGTTTTTTAAGTCTAAATCAAACACGGTTTGTGCTGGTTCCATGAAACTTTACAAAATAAAGTAGTTCTACGTTCTGTCTTTTGTGGTTTGTTTTCTCTTGAAATAGCCACAAGCAAAGAACGCGTAAAACACCTTCATTGGAAAGGTGTTCCAAGCTTCCAAAATACTACTGGTTTTCTGAATACTCAGCAAATTTTTTTTCATCCGACCTTGATGATCTCTGTGGTAATGATCAGTTCACTAAGTCCACTTAGCTGCCCAATTTTCACTCTTCTAGGATAAAGCGTCGTTACCAGTAACAGTTTGAATTTTTAGGTTTCCCTCTATTTCCTCCTATACAGATAGATGTGTTTTTTAAGTCTAAATCAAACACGGTTTGTGCTAGCTCCTTGAAACTTGACAAAATAAAGTAGTTCTAAGTTCTGTCTTTGTGGTTTGTTTCTTCTTGAAATAGCCACAAGCAAAGACTGCGTAAAACACATTCATTGGAAAGGTGTTCCAAGCTTCCAATATACTACTGGTTTTCTTTATACTCGGCAAATTTTTTTTTCATCCGACCTTGATGATCTCTGTGGTAATGATCAGTGCACTAAGTCCACTTAGCTGCCCAATTTTCCCTCTTCTAGGGTGAAGCGTTCGTTACCAGTAACAGTTTGAATTTTTAGGTTTCACTCTATTTCCTCCTATACAGATAGATGTGTTTTTTAAGTCTAAATCAAACACGGTTTGTGCTAGCTCCTTGAAACTTGACAAAATAAAGTAGTTCTAAGTTCTGTCTTTGTGGTTTGTTTCCTCTTGAAATAGCCACAAGCAAAGAACGCGTAAAACACCTTCATTGTAAAGGTGTGCCAAGCTTCCAAAAAACTATTGGTTTTCTGAATAATCGGCAAATTTTTTTTCATCCGACCTTGATGATCTCTGTGGTAATGATCAGTTCACTAAGTCCACTTAGCTGCCCAATATTCACTCTTCTAGGATGAAGCGTTCGTTACCAGTAACAGTTTGAGTTTTTAGGTTTCACTCTATTTCCTCCTATATAGATAGATGTGTTTGGAAGTCTAAATCAAACACGGTTTGTGCTAGCTCCTTGACACTTGACAAAATAAAGTAGTTCTAAGTTCTGTCTTTGTGGTTTGTTTCCTCTTGAACGAGGAACAAGCAAAGACTGCGTAAAACACATTCATTGGAATGGTGTGCCAAGATTCCAAAAAACTACTGGTTTTCTGAATACTCGGCAAATTTTTTTTCATCCGACCTTGATGATCCCTGTGGTAATGATCAGTTCACTAAGTCCACTTAGCTGCCCAATTTTCACTCTTCTAGGATGAAGCGTTCGTTTTCAGTAAGAGTTTGAATTTTTAGGTTTCACTCTATTTCCTCCTATACAGATAGATGTGTTTTTTAAGTCTAAATCAAACACGGTTTGTGCTAGCTCCGTGAAACTTGACAAAATAAAGTAGTTCTAAGTTCTGTCTTTGTGGTTTGTTTCCTCTGGAAATAGCCACAAGCAAAGACTGCGTAAAACACCTTTATTGGAAAGGGGTTCCAAGCTTCCAAAATACTACTGGTTTTCTGAATACTCGGCAAATTTTTTTCATCCGACCTTGATGATCTCTGTGGTAATGATCAGTTCACTAAGTCCACTTAGCTGCCCAATTTTCACTCTTCTAGGATGAAGCGTTCGTTACCAGTAACTGTTTGAATTTTTAGGTTTCACTCTATTTCCTCCTATACAGATAGATGTGTTTTTTAAGACTAAATCAAACACTTTTTGTGCTAGCTCCTAAACTTGACAAAATAAAGTAGTTCTAAGTTCTGTCTTTGTGATTTGTTTCCTTTTGAAATAGCCACAAGCAAAGACTGCGTAAAACACATTCATTGGAAAGGTCTTCCAAGCTTCCATAATACTACAGGTTTTCTGAATAATCGGCAAATTGTATTTCATCCGACCTTGATGATCTCTGTGGTAATGATCAGTTCACTAAGTCCACTTAGCTGCCCAATTTTCACTCTTCTAGGATGAAGCGTTCATTACCAGTAACAGTTTGAATTTTTAGGTTTCACTCTATTTCCTCCTATACAGATAGATGTGTTTTTTAAGTCTAAATCAAACACGGTTTTTGCTAGCTCCTTGAAACTTGACAAAATAAAGTTGTTCTAAGTTCTGTCTTTGTGGTTTGTTTCCTCTTGAAATAGCCACAAGCAAAGACTGGGTAAAACACCTTCATTGGAAAGGTGTGCCAAGATTCCAAAATACTACTGGTTTTCTGATACTCGGCAAATTTTTTTTCATCCGACCTTGATGATCTCTGTGGTAATGATCAGTTCACTAAGTCCACTTAGCTGCCCAATTTTCAATCTTCTAAGAGGAACCGTTCGTTACCAGTAACAGTTTGAATTTTTAGGTTTCACTCTATTTCCTCCTATACAGATAGATGTGTTTTTTAAGTCTAAATCAAACACGGTTTGTGCTAGCTCCTTGAAACTTGACAAAATAAAGTAGTTCTAAGTTCTGTCTTTGTGGTTTGTTTCCTCTTGAAATAGCCACAAGCAAAGACTGGGTAAAACACCTTCATTGGAAAGGTGTGCCAAGCTTCCAAAAAACTACTGGTTTTCTGAATACTCGGCAAATTTTTTTTCATCCGACCTTGATGATCTCTGTGGTAATGATCAGTTCTCTTAGTCCACTTAGCTGCCCAATATTCACTCTTCTAGGATAAGCGTTCGTTACCAGTAACAGTTTGAGTTTTAAGTTTCACTCTATTTCCTCCTATATAGATAGATGTGTTTGGAAGTCTAAATCAAACACGGTTTTTGCTAGCTCCTTGAAAGTTGACAAAATAAAGTTGTTCTACGTTCTGTCTTTGTGGTTTGTTTTCTCTTGAAATAGCCACAAGCAAAGAACGCGTAAAACACCTTCATTGGAAAGGTGTTCCAAGCTTCCAAAATACTACTGGTTTTCTGAATACTCAGCAAATTTTTTTTTATCCGACCTTGATGATCTCTGTGGTAATGATCAGTTCACTAAGTCCACTTAGCTGCAAAATTTTCACTATTCTAGGATGAAGCGTCGTTACCAGTAACAGTTTGAATTTTTAGGTTTCACTCTATTTCCTCCTATACAGATAGATGTGTTTTTTAAGTCTAAATCAAACACGGTTTGTGCTAGCTCCGTGAAACTTGACAAAATAAAGTAGTTCTATGTTCTGTCTTTGTGGTTTGTTTCCTCTGGAAATAGCCACAAGCAAAGACTGCGTAAAACACCTTTATTGGAAAGGGGTTCCAAGCTTCCAAAATACAACTGTTTTTCTGAATACTCGGCAAATTTTTTTCATCCGACCTTGATGATCTCTGTGGTAATGATCAGTTCACTAAGTCCACTTAGCTGCCCAATTTTCACTCTTCTAGGATGAAGGGTTCGTTACCAGTAACTGTTTGAATTTTTAGGTTTCACTCCATTTCCTCCTATACAGATAGATGTGTTTTTTAAGTCTAAATCAAACACGGTTTGCGCTAACTCCTTGAAACTTGACAAAATAAAGTAGTTCTAAGTTCTGTCTTTGTGGTTTGTTTCTTCTTGAAATAGCCACAAGCAAAGACTGCGTAAAACACATTCATTGGAAAGGTGTTCCAAGCTTCCAATATACTACTGGTTTTCTTTATACTCGGCAAATTTTTTTTCATCCGACCTTGATGATCTCTGTGGTAATGATCAGTGCACTAAGTCCACTTAGCTGCCCAATTTTCCCTCTTCTAGGATGAAGCGTTCATTACCAGTAACAGTTTGAATTTTTAGGTTTCACTCTATTTCCTCCTATACAGATAGATGTGTTTTTTAAGTCTAAATAAAACACGGTTTTTGCTAGCTCCTTGAAACTTGACAAAATAAAGTTGTTCTAAGTTCTGTCTTTGTGGTTTGTTTCCTCTTGAAATAGCCACAAGCAAAGACTGGGTAAAACACCTTCATTGGAAAGGTGTGCCAAGCTTCCAAAATACTACTGGTTTTCTGATACTCTGCAAATTTTTTTTCATCCGACCTTGATGATCTCTGTGGTAATGATCAGTTCACTAAGTCCACTTAGCTGCCCAATTTTCAATCTTCTAGGATGAACCGTTCGTTACCAGTTACAGTTTGAATTTTTAGGTTTCACTCTATTTCCTCCTATACAGATAGATGTGTTTTTTAAGTCTAAATCAAACACGGTTTGTGATAGCTCCTTGAAACTTGACAAAATAAAGTAGTTCTAAGTTCTGTCTTTGTGGTTTGTTTCCTCTTGAAATAGCCACAAGCAAAGACTGGGTAAAACACCTTCATTGGAAAGGTGTGCCAAGCTTCAAAAAAACTACTGGTTTTCTGAATACTCGGCAAATTTTTTTTCATCCGACCTTGATGATCTCTGTGGTAATGATCAGTTCACTTAGTCCACTTAGCTGCCCAATATTCACTCTTCTAGGATAGAATAAGCGTTCGTTACCAGTAACAGTTTGAGTTTTAAGTTTCACTCTATTTCCTCCTATATAGATAGATGTGTTTGGAAGTCTAAATCAAACACGGTTTGTGCTAGCTCCTTGAAACTTGACAAAATAAAGTTGTTCTACGTTCTGTCTTTGTGGTTTGTTTCCTCTTGAAATAGCCACAAGCAAAGACTGCGTAAAACACCTTCATTGGAAAGGTGTTCCAAGCTTCCAAAATACTAATGGTTTTCTGAATACTCGGCAAATATTTTTTCATCCGACCTTGATGATCTCTGTGGTAATGATCAGTTCACTAAGTCCACTTAGCTGCCCAATTTTCATTCTTCTAGGATGAAGCGTTCGTTACCAGTAACAGTTTGAAATTTTATGTTTCACTCTATTTCCTCCTATACAGATAGATGTGTTTTTTAAGTCTAAATCAAACACGGTTTGTGCTAGCTCCTTGAAACTTGACAAAATAAAGTAGTTCTAAGTTCTGTCTTTGTGGTTTGTTTTCTCTTGAAATAGCCACAAGCAAAGAACACGTAAAACACCTTCATTGGAAAGGTGTTCCAAGCTTCCAAAATACTACTGGTTTTCTGAATACTCAGCAAATTTTTTTTTTATCCGACCTTGATGATCTCTGTGGTAATGATCAGTTCACTAAGTCCACTTAGCTGCCCAATTTTCACTCTTCTAAGATGAAGGGTTCGTTACCAGTAACTGTTTGAATTTTTAGGTTTCACTCCATTTCCTCCTATACAGATAGATGTGTTTTTTAAGTCTAAATCAAACACGGTTTGTGCTAGCTCCGTGAAACTTGACAAAATAAAGTAGTTCTATGTTCTGTCTTTGTGGTTTGTTTCCTCTGGAAATAGCCACAAGCAAAGACTGCGTAAAACACCTTTATTGGAAAGGGGTTCCAAGCTTCCAAAATACAACTGTTTTTCTGAATACTCGGCAAATTTTTTTCATCCGACCTTGATGATCTCTGTGGTAATGATCAGTTCACTAAGTCCACTTAGCTGCCCAATTTTCACTCTTCTAGGATGAAGGGTTCGTTACCAGTAACTGTTTGAATTTTTAGGTTTCACTCCATTTCCTCCTATACAGATAGATGTGTTTTTTAAGTCTAAATCAAACACGGTTTGCGCTAACTCCTTGAAACTTGACAAAATAAAGTAGTTCTAAGTTCTGTCTTTGTGGTTTGTTTCTTCTTGAAATAGCCACAAGCAAAGACTGCGTAAAACACATTCATTGGAAAGGTGTTCCAAGCTTCCAATATACTACTGGTTTTCTTTATACTCGGCAAATTTTTTTTCATCCGACCTTGATGATCTCTGTGGTAATGATCAGTGCACTAAGTCCACTTAGCTGCCCAATTTTCCCTCTTCTAGGATGAAGCGTTCATTACCAGTAACAGTTTGAATTTTTAGGTTTCACTCTATTTCCTCCTATACAGATAGATGTGTTTTTTAAGTCTAAATAAAACACGGTTTTTGCTAGCTCCTTGAAACTTGACAAAATAAAGTTGTTCTAAGTTCTGTCTTTGTGGTTTGTTTCCTCTTGAAATAGCCACAAGCAAAGACTGGGTAAAACACCTTCATTGGAAAGGTGTGCCAAGCTTCCAAAATACTACTGGTTTTCTGATACTCTGCAAATTTTTTTTCATCCGACCTTGATGATCTCTGTGGTAATGATCAGTTCACTAAGTCCACTTAGCTGCCCAATTTTCAATCTTCTAGGATGAACCGTTCGTTACCAGTTACAGTTTGAATTTTTAGGTTTCACTCTATTTCCTCCTATACAGATAGATGTGTTTTTTAAGTCTAAATCAAACACGGTTTGTGATAGCTCCTTGAAACTTGACAAAATAAAGTAGTTCTAAGTTCTGTCTTTGTGGTTTGTTTCCTCTTGAAATAGCCACAAGCAAAGACTGGGTAAAACACCTTCATTGGAAAGGTGTGCCAAGCTTCAAAAAAACTACTGGTTTTCTGAATACTCGGCAAATTTTTTTTCATCCGACCTTGATGATCTCTGTGGTAATGATCAGTTCACTTAGTCCACTTAGCTGCCCAATATTCACTCTTCTAGGATAGAATAAGCGTTCGTTACCAGTAACAGTTTGAGTTTTAAGTTTCACTCTATTTCCTATTATATAGATAGATGTGTTTGGAAGTCTAAATCAAACACGGTTTGTGCTAGCTCCTTGAAACTTGACAAAATAAAGTTGTTCTACGTTCTGTCTTTGTGGTTTGTTTCCTCTTGAAATAGCCACAAGCAAAGACTGCGTAAAACACCTTCATTGGAAAGGTGTTCCAAGCTTCCAAAATACTAATGGTTTTCTGAATACTCGGCAAATATTTTTTCATCCGACCTTGATGATCTCTGTGGTAATGATCAGTTCACTAAGTCCACTTAGCTGCCCAATTTTCATTCTTCTAGGATGAAGCGTTCGTTACCAGTAACAGTTTGAAATTTTATGTTTCACTCTATTTCCTCCTATACAGATAGATGTGTTTTTTAAGTCTAAATCAAACACGGTTTGTGCTAGCTCCTTGAAACTTGACAAAATAAAGTAGTTCTAAGTTCTGTCTTTGTGGTTTGTTTTCTCTTGAAATAGCCACAAGCAAAGAACACGTAAAACACCTTCATTGGAAAGGTGTTCCAAGCTTCCAAAATACTACTGGTTTTCTGAATACTCAGCAAATTTTTTTTTTATCCGACCTTGATGATCTCTGTGGTAATGATCAGTTCACTAAGTCCACTTAGCTGCCCAATTTTCACTCTTCTAAGATGAAGGGTTCGTTACCAGTAACTGTTTGAATTTTTAGGTTTCACTCCATTTCCTCCTATACAGATAGATGTGTTTTTTAAGTCTAAATCAAACACGGTTTGCGCTAACTCCTTGAAACTTGACAAAATAAAGTAGTTCTAAGGTCTGTCTTTGTGGTTTGTTTCTTCTTGAAATAGCCACAAGCAAAGACTGCGTAAAACACATTCATTGGAAAGGTGTTCCAAGCTTCCAATATACTACTGGTTTTCTTTATACTCGGCAAATTTTTTTTCATCCGACCTTGATGATCTCTGTGGTAATGATCAGTGCACTAAGTCCACTTAGCTGCCCAATTTTCCCTCTTCTAGGATGAAGCGTTCGTTACCAGTAACAGTTTGAATTTTTAGGTTTCACTCTATTTCCTCCTATACAGATAGATGTGTTTTTTAAGTCTAAATCAAACACGGTTTTTGCTAGCTCCTTGAAACTTGACAAAATAAAGTTGTTCTAAGTTCTGTCTTTGTGGTTTGTTTCCTCTTGAAATAGCCACAAGCACAGACTCTGTAAAACACCTTCATTGGAAAGGTGTGCCAAGATTCCAAAATACTACTGGTTTTCTGATACTCGGCAAATTTTTTTTCATCCGACCTTGATGATCTCTGTGATAATGATCAGTTCACTAAGTCCACTTAGCTGCCCAATTTTCACTCTTCTAGGATGAACCGTTCGTTACCAGTAACAGTTTGAATTTTTAGGTTTCACTCTATTTCCTCCTATACAGATAGATGTGTTTTTTAAGTCTAAATCAAACACGGTTTGTGCTAGCTATTGAAACTTGACAAAATAAAATAGTTCTAAGTTCTGTCTTTGTGGTTTGTTTCCTCTTGAAATAGCCACAAGCAAAGACTGGGTAAAACACCTTCATTGGAAAGGTGTGCCAAGCTTCCAAAAAAATACTGGTTTTCTGAGTACTCGGCAAATTTTTTTTCATCCGACCTTGATGATCTCTGTGGTAATGATCAGTTCACTTAGTCCACTTAGCTGCCCAATATTCACTCTTCTAGGATAAGCGTTCGTTACCAGTAACAGTTTGAGTTTTAAGTTTCACTCTATTTCCTCCTATATAGATAGATGTGTTTGGAAGTCTAAATCAAACACGGTTTGTGCTAGCTCCTTGAAACTTGACAAAATAAAGTTGTTCTACGTTCTGTCTTTCTGGTTTGTTTCCTCTTGAAATAGCCACAAGCAAAGACTGCGTAAAACACATTCATTGGAAAGGTGTTCCAAGCTTCCATAATACTACTGGTTTTCTGAATACTCGGCAAATATTTTTTCATCCGAACTTGATGATCTCTGTGGTAATGATCAGTTCACTAAGTCCACTTAGCTGCCCAATTTTCACTCTTCTAGGATGAAGCGTTCGTTACCAGTAACAGTTTGAATTTTTATGTTTCACTCTATTTCCTCCTATACAGATAGATGTGTTTTTTAAGTCTAAATCAAACACGGTTTGTGCTAGCTCCTTGAAACTTGACAAAATAAAGTAGTTCTAAGTTCTGTCTTTGTGGTTTGTTTCCTCTGGAAATAGCCACAAGCAAAGACTGCATAAAACACCTTTATTGGAAAGGGGTTCCAAGCTTCCAAAATACTACTGGTTTTCTGAATACTCGGCAAATTTTTTTCATCCGACCTTGATGATCTCGGTGGTAATGATCAGTTCACTAAGTCCACTTAGCTGCCCAATTTTCACTCTTCTAGGATGAAGCGTTCGTTACCAGTAACTGTTTGAATTTTTAGGTTTCACTCTATTTCCTCCTATACAGATAGATGTGTTTTTTAAGTCTAAATCAAACACGGTTTGCGCTAACTCCTTGAAACTTGACAAAATAAAGTAGTTCTAAGTTCTGTCTTTGTGGTTTGTTTCTTCTTGAAATAGCCACAAGCAAAGACTGCGTAAAACACATTCATTGGAAAGGTGTTCCAAGCTTCCAATATACTACTGGTTTTCTTTATACTCGGCAAATTTTTTTTCATCCGACCTTGATGATCTCTGTGGTAATGATCAGTGCACTAAGTCCACTTAGCTGCCCAATTTTCCCTCTTCTAGGGTGAAGCGTTCGTTACCAGTAACAGTTTGAATTTTTAGGTTTCACTCTATTTCCTCCTATACAGATAGATGTGTTTTTTAAGTCTAAATCAAACACGGTTTGTGCTAGCTCCTTGAAACTTGACAAAATAAAGTAGTTCTAAGTTCTGTCTTTGTGGTTTGTTTCCTCTTGAAATAGCCACAAGCAAAGAACGCGTAAAACACCTTCATTGTAAAGGTGTGCCAAGCTTCCAAAAAACTACTGGTTTTCTGAATACTCGGCAAATTTTTTTTCATCCGAACTTGATGATCTCTGTGGTAATGATCAGTTCACTAAGTCCACTTAGCTGCCCAATATTCACTCTTCTAGGATGAAGCGTTCGTTACCAGTAACAGTTTGAGTTTTTAGGTTTCACTCTATTTCCTCCTATATAGATAGATGTGTTTGGAAGTCTAAATCAAACACGGTTTGTGCTAGCTCCTTGACACTTGACAAAATAAAGTAGTTCAAAGTTCTGTCTTTGTGGTTTGTTTCCTCTTGAACGAGGCACAAGCAAAGACTGCGTAAAACACATTCTTTGGATGGTGTGCCAAGATTCCAAAAAACTACTGGTTTTCTGAATACTCGGCAAATTTTTTTTCATCCGACCTTGATGATCCCTGTGGTAATGATCAGTTCACTAAGTCCACTTAGCTGCCCAATTTTCACTCTTCTAGGATGAAGCGTTCGTTACCAGTAACAGTTTGAATTATTATGTTTCACTCTATTTCCTCCTATACAGATAGATGTGTTTTTTAAGTCTAAATCAAACACGGTTTGTGCTAGCTCCTTGAAACTTGACAAAATAAAGTAGTTCCAAGTTCTGTCTTTGTGGTTTGTTTTCTCTTGAAATAGCCACAAGCAAAGAACACGTAAAACACCTTCATTGGAAAGGTGTTCCAAGCTTCCAAAATACTACTGGTTTTCTGAATACTCAGCAAATTTTTTTTTATCCGACCTTGATGATCTCTGTGGTAATGATCAGTTCACTAAGTCCACTTAGCTGCCCAATTTTCACTCTTCTAGGATAAAGCGTCGTTACCAGTAACAGTTTGAATTTTTAGGTTTCACTCTATTTCCTCCTATACAGATAGATGTGTTTTTTAAGTCTAAATCAAACACGGTTTGTGCTAGCTCCGTGAAACTTAACAAAATAAAGTAGTTCTAAGTTCTGTCTTTGTGGTTTCTTTCCTCTGGAAATAGGCACAAGCAAAGACTGCGTAAAACACCTTTATTGGAAAGGGGTTCCAAGCTTCCAAAATACTACTGGTTTTCTGAATACTCGGCAAATTTTTTTCATCCGAACTTGATGATCTCTGTGGTAATGATCAGTTCACTAAGTCCACTTAGCTGCCCAATTTTCACTCTTCTAGGATGAAGCGTTCGTTACCAGTAACTGTTTGAATTTTTAGGTTTCACTCTATTTCCTCCTATACAGATAGATGTGTTTTTTAAGTCTAAATCAAACACGGTTTGCGCTAACTCCTTGAAACTTGACAAAATAAAGTAGTTCTAAGTTCTGTCTTTGTGGTTTGTTTCTTCTTGAAATAGCCACAAGCAAAGACTGCGTAAAACACATTCATTGGAAAGGTGTTCCAAGCTTCCAATATACTACTGGTTTTCTTTATACTCGGCAAATTTTTTTTCATTCGACCTTGATGATCTCTGTGGTAATGATCAGTGCACTAAGTCCACTTAGCTGCCCAATTTTCCCTCTTCTAGGATGAAGCGTTCGTTACCAGTAACAGTTTGAATTTTTAGGTTTCACTCTATTTCCTCCTATACAGATAGATGTGTTTTTTAAGTCTAAATCAAACACGGTTTTTGCTAGCTCCTTGAAACTTGACAAAATAAAGTTGTTCTAAGTTCTGTCTTTGTGGTTTGTTTCCTCTTGAAATAGCCACAAGCAAAGACTGGGTAAAACACCTTCATTGGAAAGGTGTGCCAAGATTCCAAAATACTACTGGTTTTCTGATACTCGGCAAATTTTTTTTCATCCGACCTTGATGATCTCTGTGATAATGATCAGTTCACTAAGTCCACTTAGCTGCCCAATTTTCACTCTTCTAGGATGAACCGTTCGTTACCAGTAACAGTTTGAATTTTTAGGTTTCACTCTATTTCCTCCTATACAGATAGATGTGTTTTTTAAGTCTAAATCAAACACGGTTTGTGCTAGCTATTGAAACTTGACAAAATAAAATAGTTCTAAGTTCTGTCTTTGTGGTTTGTTTCCTCTTGAAATAGCCACAAGCAAAGACTGGGTAAAACACCTTCATTGGAAAGGTGTGCCAAGCTTCCAAAAAACTACTGGTTTTCTGAGTACTCGGCAAATTTTTTTTCATTCGACCTTGATGATCTCTGTGGTAATGATCAGTTCACTTAGTCCACTTAGCTGCCCAATATTCACTCTTCTAGGATAAGCGTTCGTTACCAGTAACAGTTTGAGTTTTAAGTTTCACTCTATTTCCTCCTATATAGATAGATGTGTTTGGAAGTCTAAATCAAACACGGTTTGTGCTAGCTCCTTGAAACTTGACAAAATAAAGTTGTTCTACGTTCTGTCTTTCTGGTTTGTTTCCTCTTGAAATAGCCACAAGCAAAGACTGCGTAAAACACATTCATTGGAAAGGTGTTCCAAGCTTCCATAATACTACTGGTTTTCTGAATACTCGGCAAATATTTTTTCATCCGAACTTGATGATCTCTGTGGTAATGATCAGTTCACTAAGTCCACTTAGCTGCCCAATTTTCACTCTTCTAGGATGAACCGTTCGTTACCAGTAACAGTTTGAATTTTTATGTTTCACTCTATTTCCTCCTATACAGATAGATGTGTTTTTTAAGTCTAAATCAAACACGGTTTGTGCTAGCTCCTTGAAACTTGACAAAATAAAGTAGTTCTAAGTTCTGTCTTTGTGGTTTGTTTCCTCTGGAAATAGCCACAAGCAAAGACTGCATAAAACACCTTTATTGGAAAGGGGTTCCAAGCTTCCAAAATACTACTGGTTTTCTGAATACTCGGCAAATTTTTTTCATCCGACCTTGATGATCTCGGTGGTAATGATCAGTTCACTAAGTCCACTTAGCTGCCCAATTTTCACTCTTCTAGGATGAAGCGTTCGTTACCAGTAACTGTTTGAATTTTTAGGTTTCACTCTATTTGCTCCTATACAGATAGATGTGTTTTTTAAGTCTAAATCAAACACGGTTTGCGCTAACTCCTTGAAACTTGACAAAATAAAGTAGTTCTAAGTTCTGTCTTTGTGGTTTGTTTCTTCTTGAAATAGCCACAAGCAAAGACTGCGTAAAACACATTCATTGGAAAGGTGTTCCAAGCTTCCAATATACTACTGGTTTTCTTTATACTCGGCAAATTTTTTTTCATCCGACCTTGATGATCTCTGTGGTAATGATCAGTGCACTAAGTCCACTTAGCTGCCCAATTTTCCCTCTTCTAGGGTGAAGCGTTCGTTACCAGTAACAGTTTGAATTTTTAGGTTTCACTCTATTTCCTCCTATACAGATAGATGTGTTTTTTAAGTCTAAATCAAACACGGTTTGTGCTAGCTCCTTGAAACTTGACAAAATAAAGTAGTTCTAAGTTCTGTCTTTGTGGTTTGTTTCCTCTTGAAATAGCCACAAGCAAAGAACGCGTAAAACACCTTCATTGTAAAGGTGTGCCAAGCTTCCAAAAAACTACTGGTTTTCTGAATACTCGGCAAATTTTTTTTCATCCGACCTTGATGATCTCTGTGGTAATGATCAGTTCACTAAGTCTACTTAGCTGCCCAATATTCACTCTTCTAGGATGAAGCGTTCGTTACCAGTAACAGTTTGAGTTTTTAGGTTTCACTCTATTTCCTCCTATATAGATAGATGTGTTTGGAAGTCTAAATCAAACACGGTTTGTGCTAGCTCCTTGACACTTGACAAAATAAAGTAGTTCTAAGTTCTGTCTTTGTGGTTTGTTTCCTCTTGAACGAGGCACAAGCAAAGACTGCGTAAAACACATTCATTGGAATGGTGTGCCAAGATTCCAAAAAACTACTGGTTTTCTGAATACTCGGCAAATTTTTTTTCATCCGACCTTGATGATCCCTGTGGTAATGATCAGTTCACTAAGTCCACTTAGCTGCCCAATTTTCACTCTTCTAGGATGAAGCGTTCGTTACCAGTAACAGTTTGAATTATTATGTTTCACTCTATTTCCTCCTATACAGATAGATGTGTTTTTTAAGTCTAAATCAAACACGGTTTGTGCTAGCTCCTTGAAACTTGACAAAATAAAGTAGTTCCAAGTTCTGTCTTTGTGGTTTGTTTTCTCTTGAAATAGCCACAAGCAAAGAACACGTAAAACACCTTCATTGGAAAGGTGTTCCAAGCTTCCAAAATACTACTGGTTTTCTGAATACTCAGCAAATTTTTTTTTATCCGACCTTGATGATCTCTGTGGTAATGATCAGTTCACTAAGTCCACTTAGCTGCCCAATTTTCACTCTTCTAGGATAAAGCGTCGTTACCAGTAACAGTTTGAATTTTTAGGTTTCACTCTATTTCCTCCTATACAGATAGATGTGTTTTTTAAGTCTAAATCAAACACGGTTTGTGCTAGCTCCGTGAAACTTAACAAAATAAAGTAGTTCTAAGTTCTGTCTTTGTGGTTTGTTTCCTCTGGAAATAGGCACAAGCAAAGACTGCGTAAAACACCTTTATTGGAAAGGGGTTCCAAGCTTCCAAAATACTACTGGTTTTCTGAATACTCGGCAAATTTTTTTCATCCGACCTTGATGATCTCTGTGGTAATGATCAGTTCACTAAGTCCACTTAGCTGCCCAATTTTCACTCTTCTAGGATGAAGCGTTCGTTACCAGTAACTGTTTGAATTTTTAGGTTTCACTCTATTTCCTCCTATACAGATAGATGTGTTTTTTAAGTCTAAATCAAACACGGTTTGCGCTAACTCCTTGAAACTTGACAAAATAAAGTAGTTCTAAGTTCTGTCTTTGTGGTTTGTTTCTTCTTGAAATAGCCACAAGCAAAGACTGCGTAAAACACATTCATTGGAAAGGTGTTCCAAGCTTCCAATATACTACTGGTTTTCTTTATACTCGGCAAATTTTTTTTCATCCGACCTTGATGATCTCTGTGGTAATGATCAGTGCACTAAGTTGACTTAGCTGCCCAATTTTCCCTCTTCTAGGATGAAGCGTTCGTTACCAGTAACAGTTTGAATTTTTAGGTTTCACTCTATTTCCTCCTATACAGATAGATGTGTTTTTTAAGTCTAAATCAAACACGGTTTTTGCTAGCTCCGTGAAACTTGACAAAATAAAGTTGTTCTAAGTTCTGTCTTTGTGGTTTGTTTCCTCTTGAAATAGCCACAAGCAAAGACTGGGTAAAACACCTTCATTGGAAAGGTGTGCCAAGATTCCAAAATACTACTGGTTTTCTGATACTCGGCAAATTTTTTTTCATCCGACCTTGATGATCTCTGTGATAATGATCAGTTCACTAAGTCCACTTAGCTGCCCAATTTTCACTCTTCTAGGATGAACCGTTCGTTACCAGTAACAGTTTGAATTTTTAGGTTTCACTCTATTTCCTCCTATACAGATAGATGTGTTTTTTAAGTCTAAATCAAACACGGTTTGTGCTAGCTATTGAAACTTGACAAAATAAAATAGTTCTAAGTTCTGTCTTTGTGGTTTGTTTCCTCTTGAAATAGCCACAAGCAAAGACTGGGTAAAACACCTTCATTGGAAAGGTGTGCCAAGCTTCCAAAAAACTACTGGTTTTCTGAGTACTCGGCAAATTTTTTTTCATCCGACCTTGATGATCTCTGTGGTAATGATCAGTTCACTTAGTCCACTTAGCTGCCCAATATTCACTCTTCTAGGATGAAGCGTTCGTTACCAGTAACAGTTTGAGTTTTAAGTTTCACTCTATTTCCTCCTATATAGATAGATGTGTTTGGAAGTCTAAATCAAACACGGTTTGTGCTAGCTCCTTGAAACTTGACAAAATAAAGTTGTTCTACGTTCTGTCTTTGTGGTTTGTTTCCTCTTGAAATTGCCACAAGCAAAGACTGCGTAAAACACATTCATTGGAAAGGTGTTCCAAGCTTCCAAAATACTACTGGTTTTCTGAATACTCGGCAAATATTTTTTCATCCGACCTTGATGATCTCTGTGGTAATGATCAGTTCACTAAGTCCGCTTAGCTGCCCAATTTTCACTCTTCTAGGATGAAGCGTTCGTTACCAGTAACAGTTTGAATTTTTATGTTTCACTCTATTTCCTCCTATACAGATAGATGGGTTTTTTAAGTCTAAATCAAACACGGTTTGTGCTAGCTCCTTGAAACTTGACAAAATAAAGTAGTTCTACGTTCTGTCTTTGTGGTTTGTTTTCTCTTGAAATAGCAACAAGCAAAGAACGCGTAAAACACCTTCATTGGAAAGGTGTTCCAAGCTTCCAAAATACTACTGGTTTTCTGAATACTCAGCAAATTTTTTTTTATCCGACCTTGATGATCTCTGTGGTAATGATCAGTTCACTAAGTCCACTTAGCTGCCCAATTTTCACTCTTCTAGGATAAAGCGTCGTTACCAGTAACAGTTTGAATTTTTAGGTTTCACTCTATTTCCTCCTATACAGATAGATGTGTTTTTTAAGTCTAAATCAAACACGGTTTGTGCTAGCTCCTTGAAACTTGACAAAATAAAGTAGTTCTAAGTTCTGTCTTTGTGGTTTGTTTCCTCTGGAAATAGCCACAAGCAAAGACTGCATAAAACACCTTTATTGGAAATGGGTTCCAAGCTTCCAAAATACTACTGGTTTTCTGAATACTCGGCAAATTTTTTTCATCCGACCTTGATGATCTCGGTGGTAATGATCAGTTCACTAAGTCCACTTAGCTGCCCAATTTTCACTCTTCTAGGATGAAGCGTTCGTTACCAGTAACTGTTTGAATTTTTAGGTTTCACTCTATTTCCTCCTATACAGATAGATGTGTTTTTTAAGTCTAAATCAAACACGGTTTGCGCTAACTCCTTGAAACTTGACAAAATAAAGTAGTTCTAAGTTCTGTCTTTGTGGTTTGTTTCTTCTTGAAATAGCCACAAGCAAAGACTGCGTAAAACACATTCATTGGAAAGGTGTTCCAAGCTTCCAATATACTACTGGTTTTCTTTATACTCGGCAAATTTTTTTTCATCCGACCTTGATGATCTCTGTGGTAATGATCAGTGCACTAAGTCCACTTAGCTGCCCAATTTTCCCTCTTCTAGGGTGAAGCGTTCGTTACCAGTAACAGTTTGAATTTTTAGGTTTCACTCTATTTCCTCCTATACAGATAGATGTGTTTTTTAAGTCTAAATCAAACACGGTTTGTGCTAGCTCCTTGAAACTTGACAAAATAAAGTAGTTCTAAGTTCTGTCTTTGTGGTTTGTTTCCTCTTGAAATAGCCACAAGCAAAGAACGCGTAAAACACCTTCATTGTAAAGGTGTGCCAAGCTTCCAAAAAACTACTGGTTTTCTGAATACTCGGCAAATTTTTTTTCATCCGACCTTGATGATCTCTGTGGTAATGATCAGTTCACTAAGTCTACTTAGCTGCCCAATATTCACTCTTCTAGGATGAAGCGTTCGTTACCAGTAACAGTTTGAGTTTTTAGGTTTCACTCTATTTCCTCCTATATAGATAGATGTGTTTGGAAGTCTAAATCAAACACGGTTTGTGCTAGCTCCTTGACACTTGACAAAATAAATAGTTCTAAGTTCTGTCTTTGTGGTTTGTTTCCTCTTGAACGAGGCACAAGCAAAGACTACGTAAAACACATTCATTGGAATGGTGTGCCAAGATTCCAAAAAACTACTGGTTTTCTGAATACTCGGCAAATTTTTTTTCATCCGACCTTGATGATCCCTGTGGTAATGATCAGTTCACTAAGTCCACTTAGCTGCCCAATTTTCACTCTTCTAGGATGAAGCGTTCGTTACCAGTAACAGTTTGAATTATTATGTTTCACTCTATTTCCTTCTATACAGATAGATGTGTTTTTTAAGTCTAAATCAAACACGGTTTGTGCTAGCTCCTTGAAACTTGACAAAATAAAGTAGTTCCAAGTTCTGTCTTTGTGGTTTGTTTTCTCTTGAAATAGCCACAAGCAAAGAAGACGTAAAACACCTTCATTGGAAAGGTGTTCCAAGCTTCCAAAATACTACTGGTTTTCTGAATACTCAGCAAATTTTTTTTTATCCGACCTTGATGATCTCTGTGGTAATGATCAGTTCACTAAGTCCACTTAGCTGCCCAATTTTCACTCTTCTAGGATAAAGCGTCGTTACCAGTAACAGTTTGAATTTTTAGGTTTCACTCTATTTCCTCCTATACAGATAGATGTGTTTTTTAAGTCTAAATCAAACACGGTTTGTGCTAGCTCCGTGAAACTTAACAAAATAAAGTAGTTCTAAGTTCTGTCTTTGTGGTTTGTTTCCTCTGGAAATAGGCACAAGCAAAGACTGCGTAAAACACCTTTATTGGAAAGGGGTTCCAAGCTTCCAAAATACTACTGGTTTTCTGAATACTCGGCAAATTTTTTTCATCCGACCTTGATGATCTCTGTGGTAATGATCAGTTCACTAAGTCCACTTAGCTGCCCAATTTTCACTCTTCTAGGATGAAGCGTTCGTTACCAGTAACTGTTTGAATTTTTAGGTTTCACTCTATTTCCTCCTATACAGATAGATGTGTTTTTTAAGTCTAAATCAAACACGGTTTGCGCTAACTCCTTGAAACTTGACAAAATAAAGTAGTTCTAAGTTCTGTCTTTGTGGTTTGTTTCTTCTTGAAATAGCCACAAGCAAAGACTGCGTAAAACACATTCATTGGAAAGGTGTTCCAAGCTTCCAATATACTACTGGTTTTCTTTATACTCGGCAAATTTTTTTTCATCCGACCTTGATGATCTCTGTGGTAATGATCAGTGCACTAAGTTGACTAGGCTGCCCAATTTTCCCTCTTCTAGGATGAAGCGTTCGTTACCAGTAACAGTTTGAATTTTTAGGTTTCACTCTATTTCCTCCTATACAGATAGATGTGTTTTTTAAGTCTAAATCAAACACGGTTTTTGCTAGCTCCGTGAAACTTGACAAAATAAAGTTGTTCTAAGTTCTGTCTTTGTGGTTTGTTTCCTCTTGAAATAGCCACAAGCAAAGACTGGGTAAAACACCTTCATTGGAAAGGTGTGCCAAGATTCCAAAATACTACTGGTTTTCTGATACTCGGCAAATTTTTTTTCATCCGACCTTGATGATCTCTGTGATAATGATCAGTTCACTAAGTCCACTTAGCTGCCCAATTTTCACTCTTCTAGGATGAACCGTTCGTTACCAGTAACAGTTTGAATTTTTAGGTTTCACTCTATTTCCTCCTATACAGATAGATGTGTTTTTTAAGTCTAAATCAAACACGGTTTGTGCTAGCTATTGAAACTTGACAAAATAAAATAGTTCTAAGTTCTGTCTTTGTGGTTTGTTTCCTCTTGAAATAGCCACAAGCAAAGACTGGGTAAAACACCTTCATTGGAAAGGTGTGCCAAGCTTCCAAAAAACTACTGGTTTTCTGAGTACTCGGCAAATTTTTTTTCATCCGACCTTGATGATCTCTGTGGTAATGATCAGTTCACTTAGTCCACTTAGCTGCCCAATATTCACTCTTCTAGGATGAAGCGTTCGTTACCAGTAACAGTTTGAGTTTTAAGTTTCACTCTATTTCCTCCTATATAGATAGATGTGTTTGGAAGTCTAAATCAAACACGGTTTGTGCTAGCTCCTTGAAACTTGACAAAATAAAGTTGTTCTACGTTCTGTCTTTGTGGTTTGTTTCCTCTTGAAATTGCCACAAGCAAAGACTGCGTAAAACACATTCATTGGAAAGGTGTTCCAAGCTTCCAAAATACTACTGGTTTTCTGAATACTCGGCAAATATTTTTTCATCAGACCTTGATGATCTCTGTGGTAATGATCAGTTCACTAAGTCCACTTAGCTGCCCAATTTTCACTCTTCTAGGATGAAGCGTTCGTTACCAGTAACAGTTTGAATTTTTATGTTTCACTCTATTTTCTCCTATACAGATAGATGTGTTTTTTAAGTCTAAATCAAACACGGTTTGTGCTAGCTCCTTGAAACTTGACAAAATAAAGTAGTTCTACGTTCTGTCTTTGTGGTTTGTTTTCTCTTGAAATAGCCACAAGCAAAGAACGCGTAAAACACCTTCATTGGAAAGGTGTTCCAAGCTTCCAAAATACTACTGGTTTTCTGAATATTCAGCAATTTTTTTTTTATCCGACCTTGATGATCTCTGTGGTAATGATCAGTTCACTAAGTCCACTTAGCTGCCCAATTTTCACTCTTCTAGGATAAAGCGTCGTTACCAGTAACAGTTTGAATTTTTAGGTTTCACTCTATTTCCTCCTATACAGATAGATGTGTTTTTTAAGTCTAAATCAAACACGGTTTGTGCTAGCTCCTTGAAACTTGACAAAATAAAGTAGTTCTAAGTTCTGTCTTTGTGGTTTGTTTCCTCTGGAAATAGCCACAAGCAAAGACTGCATAAAACACCTTTATTGGAAATGGGTTCCAAGCTTCCAAAATACTACTGGTTTTCTGAATACTCGGCAAATTTTTTTCATCCGACCTTGATGATCTCGGTGGTAATGATCAGTTCACTAAGTCCACTTAGCTGCCCAATTTTCACTCTTCTAGGATGAAGCGTTCGTTACCAGTAACTGTTTGAATTTTTAGGTTTCACTCTATTTCCTCCTATACAGATAGATGTGTTTTTTAAGTCTAAATCAAACACGGTTTGCGCTAACTCCTTGAAACTTGACAAAATAAAGTAGTTCTAAGTTCTGTCTTTGTGGTTTGTTTCTTCTTGAAATAGCCACAAGCAAAGACTGCGTAAAACACATTCATTGGAAAGGTGTTCCAAGCTTCCAATATACTACTGGTTTTCTTTATACTCGGCAAATTTTTTTTCATCCGACCTTGATGATCTCTGTGGTAATGATCAGTGCACTAAGTCCACTTAGCTGCCCAATTTTCCCTCTTCTAGGGTGAAGCGTTCGTTACCAGTAACAGTTTGAATTTTTAGGTTTCACTCTATTTCCTCCTATACAGATAGATGTGTTTTTTAAGTCTAAATCAAACACGGTTTGTGCTAGCTCCTTGAAACTTGACAAAATAAAGTAGTTCTAAGTTCTGTCTTTGTGGTTTGTTTCCTCTTGAAATAGCCACAAGCAAAGAACGCGTAAAACACCTTCATTGTAAAGGTGTGCCAAGCTTCCAAAAAACTACTGGTTTTCTGAATACTCGGCAAATTTTTTTTCATCCGACCTTGATGATCTCTGTGGTAATGATCAGTTCACTAAGTCCACTTAGCTGCCCAATATTCACTCTTCTAGGATGAAGCGTTCGTTACCAGTAACAGTTTGAGTTTTTAGGTTTCACTCTATTTCCTCCTATATAGATAGATGTGTTTGGAAGTCTAAATCAAACACGGTTTGTGCTAGCTCCTTGACACTTGACAAAATAAAGTAGTTCTAAGTTCTGTCTTTGTGGTTTGTTTCCTCTTGAACGAGGCACAAGCAAAGACTGCGTAAAACACCTTTATTGGAAAGGGGTTCCAAGATTCCAAAATACTACTGGTTTTCTGAATACTCGGCAAATTTTTTTCATCCGACCTTGATGATCTCTGTGGTAATGATCAGTTCACTAAGTCCACTTAGCTGCCCAATTTTCACTCTTCTAGGATGAAGCGTTCGTTACCAGTAACTGTTTGAATTTTTAGGTTTCACTCTATTTCCTCCTATACAGATAGATGTGTTTTTTAAGTCTAAATCAAACACTTTTTGTGCTAGCTCCTAAACTTGACAAAATAAAGTAGTTCTAAGTTCTGTCTTTGTGGTTTGTTTCCTTTTGAAATAGCCACAAGCAAAGACTGCGTAAAACACATTCATTGGAAAGGTCTTCCAAGCTTCCATAATACTACAGGTTTTCTGAATAATCGGCAAATTGTATTTCATCCGACCTTGATGATCTCTGTGGTAATGATCAGTTCACTAAGTCCACTTAGCTGCCCAATTTTCACTCTTCTAGGATGAAGCGTTCATTACCAGTAACAGTTTGAATTTTTAGGTTTCACTCTATTTCCTCCTATACAGATAGATGTGTTTTTTAAGTCTAAATCAAACACGGTTTTTGCTAGCTCCTTGAAACTTGACAAAATAAAGTTGTTCTAAGTTCTGTCTTTGTGGTTTGTTTCCTCTTGAAATAGCCACAAGCAAAGACTGGGTAAAACACCTTCATTGGAAAGGTGTGCCAAGCTTCCAAAATACTACTGGTTTTCTGATACTCGGCAAATTTTTTTTCATCCGACCTTGATGATCTCCGTGGTAATGATCAGTTCACTAAGTCCACTTAGCTGCCCAATTTTCAATCTTCTAAGATGAACCGTTCGTTACCAGTAACAGTTTGAATTTTTAGGTTTCACTCTATTTCCTCCTATACAGATAGATGTGTTTTTTAAGTCTAAATCAAACACGGTTTGTGCTAGCTCCTTGAAACTTGACAAAATAAAATAGTTCTAAGTTCTGTCTTTGTGGTTTGTTTCCTCTTGAAATAGCCACAAGCAAAGACTGGGTAAAACACCTTCATTGGAAAGGTGTGCCAAGCTTCCAAAAAACTACTGGTTTTCTGAATACTCGGCAAATTTTTTTTCATCCGACCTTGATGATCTCTGTGGTAATGATCAGTTCTCTTAGTCCACTTAGCTGCCCAATATTCACTCTTCTAGGATAAGCGTTCGTTACCAGTAACAGTTTGAGTTTTAAGTTTCACTCTATTTCCTCCTATATAGATAGATGTGTTTGGAAGTCTAAATCAAACACGGTTTGTGCTAGCTCCTTGAAACTTGACAAAATAAAGTTGTTCTACGTTCTGTCTTTGTGGTTTGTTTTCTCTTGAAATAGCCACAAGCAAAGAACGGGTAAAACAACTTCATTGGAAAGGTGTTCCAAGCTTCCAAAATACTACTGGTTTTCTGAATACTCAGCAAATTTTTTTTTATCCGACCTTGATGATCTCTGTGGTAATGATCAGTTCACTAAGTCCACTTAGCTGCCCAATTTTCACTCTTCTAGGATAAAGCGTCGTTACCAGTAACAGTTTGAATTTTTAGGTTTCACTCTATTTCCTCCTATACAGATAGATGTGTTTTTTAAGTCTAAATCAAACACGGTTTGTGCTAGCTTCGTGAAACTTAACAAAATAAAGTAGTTCTAAGTTCTGTCTTTGTGGTTTGTTTCCTCTGGAAATAGGCACAAGCAAAGACTGCGTAAAACACCTTTATTAAAAAGGGGTTCCAAGCTTCCAAAATACTACTGGTTTTCTGAATACTCGGCAAATTTTTTTCATCCGACCTTGATGATCTCTGTGGTAATGATCAGTTCACTAAGTCCACTTAGCTGCCCAATTTTCACTCTTCTAGGATGAAGCGTTCGTTACCAGTAACTGTTTGAATGTTTAGGTTTCACTCTATTTCCTCCTATACAGATAGATATGTTTTTTAAGTCTAAATCAAACACGGTTTGCGCTAACTCCTTGAAACTTGACAAAATAAAGTAGTTCTAAGTTCTGTCTTTGTGGTTTGTTTCTTCTTGAAATAGCCACAAGCAAAGACTGCGTAAAACACATTCATTGGAAAGGTGTTCCAAGCTTCCAATATACTACTGGTTTTCTTTATACTAGGCAAATTTTTTTTCATCCGACCTTGATGATCTCTGTGGTAATGATCAGTGCACTAAGTCCACTTAGCTGCCCAATTTTCCCTCTTCTAGGATGAAGCGTTCGTTACCAGTAACAGTTTGAATTTTTAGGTTTCACTCTATTTCCTCCTATACAGATAGATGTGTTTTTTAAGTCTAAATCAAACACGGTTTTTGCTAGCTCCTTGAAACTTGACAAAATAAAGTTGTTCTAAGTTCTGTCTTTGTGGTTTGTTTCCTCTTGAAATAGCCACAAGCAAAGACTGGGTAAAACACCTTCATTGGAAAGGTGTGCCAAGATTCCAAAATACTACTGGTTTTCTGATACTCGGCAAATTTTTTTTCATCCGACCTTGATGATCTCTGTGATAATGATCAGTTCACTAAGTCCACTTAGCTGCCCAATTTTCAATCTTCTAGGATGAACCGTTCGTTACCAGTAACAGTTTGAATTTTTAGGTTTCACTCTATTTCCTCCTATACAGATAGATGTGTTTTTTAAGTCTAAATCAAACACGGTTTGTGCTAGCTATTGAAACTTGACAAAATAAAGTAGTTCTACGTTCTGTCTTTGTGGTTTGTTTTCTCTTGAAATAGCCACAAGCAAAGAACGCGTAAAACACCTTCATTGGAAAGGTGTTCCAAGCTTCCAATATACTACTGGTTTTCTGAATACTCAGCAAATTTTTTTTTATCCGACCTTGATGATCTCTGTGGTAATGATCAGTTCACTAAGTCCACTTAGCTGCCCAATTTTCACTCTTCTAGGATAAAGCGTCGTTACCAGTAACAGTTTGAATTTTTAGGTTTCACTCTATTTCCTCCTATACAGATAGATGTGTTTTTTAAGTCTAAATGAAACACGGTTTGTGCTAGCTCCTTGAAACTTGACAAAATAAAGTAGTTCTAAGTTCTGTCTTTGTGGTTTGTTTCCTCTGGAAATAGCCACAAGCAAAGACTGCATAAAACACCTTTATTGGAAAGGGGTTCCAAGCTTCCAAAATACTACTGGTTTTCTGAATACTCGGCAAATTTTTTTCATCCGACCTTGATGATCTCGGTGGTAATGATCAGTTCACTAAGTCCACTTAGCTGCCCAATTTTCACTCTTCTAGGATGAAGCGTTCGTTACCAGTAACTGTTTGAATTTTTAGGTTTCACTCTATTTCCTCCTATACAGATAGATGTGTTTTTTAAGTCTAAATCAAACACGGTTTGCGCTAACTCCTTGAAACTTGACAAAATAAAGTAGTTCTAATTTCTGTCTTTGTGGTTTGTTTCCTCTTGAAATAGCCACAAGCAAAGAACGCGTAAAACACCTTCATATTAAAGGTGTGCCAAGCTTCCAAAAAACTACTGGTTTTCTGAATACTCGGCAAATTTTTTTTCATCCGACCTTGATGATCTCTGTGGTAATGATCAGTTCACTAAGTCCACTTAGCTGCCCAATATTCACTCTTCTAGGATGAAGCGTTCGTTACCAGTAACAGTTTGAGTTTTTAGGTTTCACTCTATTTTCTCCTATATAGATAGATGTGTTTGGAAGTCTAAATCAAACACGGTTTGTGCTAGCTCCTTGACACTTGACAAAATAAAGTAGTTCTAAGTTCTGTCTTTGTGGTTTGTTTCCTCTTGAACGAGGCACAAGCAAAGACTGGGTAAAACACATTCATTGGAATGGTGTGCCAAGATTCCAAAAAACTACTGGTTTTCTGAATACTCGGCAAATTTTTTTCATCCGACCTTGATGATCTCTGTGGTAATGATCAGTTCACTAAGTCCACTTAGCTGCCCAATATTCACTCTTCTAGGATGAAGCGTTCGTTACCAGTAACTGTTTGAATTTTTAGGTTTCACTCTATTTCATCCTATACAGATAGATGTGTTTTTTAAGTCTAAATCAAACACGGTTTGCGCTAACTCCTTGAAACTTGACAAAATAAAGTAGTTCTAAGTTCTGTCTTTGTGGTTTGTTTCTTCTTGAAATAGCCACAAGCAAAGACTGCGTAAAACACATTCATTGGAAAGGTGTTCCAAGCTTCCAATATACTACTGGTTTTCTTTATACTCGGCAAATTTTTTTTCATCCGACCTTGATGATCTCTGTGGTAATGATCAGTGCACTAAGTCCACTTAGCTGCCCAATTTTCCCTCTTCTAGGATGAAGCGTTCGTTACCAGTAACAGTTTGAATTTTTAGGTTTCACTCTATTTCCTCCAATACAGATAGATGTGTTTTTTAAGTCTAAATCAAACACGGTTTGTGCTAGCTCCTTGAAACTTGACAAAATAAAGTAGTTCTAAGTTCTGTCTTTGTGGTTTGTTTCCTCTTGAAATAGCCACAAGCAAAGAACGCGTAAAACACCTTCATTGTAAAGGTGTGCCAAGCTTCCAAAAAACTACTGGTTTTCTGAATACTCGGCAAATTTTTTTTCATCCGACCTTGATGATCTCTGTGGTAATGATCAGTTCTCTTAGTCCACTTAGCTGCCCAATATTCACTCTTCTAGGATAAGCGTTCGTTACCAGTAACAGTTTGAGTTTTAAGTTTCACTCTATTTCCTCCTATATAGATAGATGTGTTTGGAAGTCTAAATCAAACACGGTTTGTGCTAGCTCCTTGAAACTTGACAAAATAAAGTTGTTCTACGTTCTGTCTTTGTGGTTTGTTTTCTCTTGAAATAGCCACAAGCAAAGAACGGGTAAAACAACTTCATTGGAAAGGTGTTCCAAGCTTCCAAAATACTACTGGTTTTCTGAATACTCAGCAAATTTTTTTTCATCCGACCTTGATGATCTCAGTGGTAATGATCAGTTCACTAAGTCCACTTAGCTGCCCAATTTTCACTCTTCTAGGATGAAGCGTTCGTTACCAGTAACAGTTTGAATTTTTAGGTTTCACTCTATTTCCTCCTATACAGATAGATGTGTTTTTTAAGTCTAAATCAAACACGGTTTTTGCTAGCTCCTTGAAACTTGACAAAATAAAGTAGTTCTAAGTTCTGTCTTTGTGGTTTGTTTCCTCTTGAATTACCCCAAGCAGAGACTGCCGAAAGACACTTTCATTTCAAAGGTGTGCCCAGCTTCCAAAACACTACTGGTTTTCTGAAATCTCGGCAAATATTTTTTCACCCAATCTAAATGATTCTCTGTGGTTATGATCAGTTCACTAAGTCCACTTAGCTGCCCAATTTTCACTCTCCTTGCTTGAAGCGTTCTTTCCAGTAACACTTAGAATTTTTAGGTTTCACTCTATTTCCTCTTATATAGATAGATGTGTTTGGAAGTCTAAATTAAAGACGTTTTGTGCTAGTTCCTAAACCTTGACAAAATAAAGTAGTTCTAAGTTCTGTCTTTGTGGTTTGTTTCCTCTTGAAATAGCCACAAGCAAAGACTGCGTAAAACACATTCATTGGAAAGGTGTTCCAAGCTTCCAAAATACTACTGGTTTTCTGAATACTCGGCAAACTTTTTTTCATCCGACCTTGATGATCTCTGTGGTAATGATCAGTTCACTAAGTCCACTTAGCTGCCCAATTTTTACTCTTCTAGGATGAAGCGTTCATTACCAGTAACAGTATGAATTTTTAGGTTTCACTCTATTTCCTCCTATACAGATAGATGTGTTTTTTAAGTCTAAATCAAACACGGTTTGTGCTAGCTCCTTGAAACTTGACAAAATAAAGTAGTTCTAAGTTCTGTCTTTGTGGTTTGTTTCCTCTTGAAATAGCCACAAGCAAAGACTGCGTAAAACACCTTCATTGGAAAGGTAGGCCAAGCTTCAAAAAAACTACTGGTTTTCTGAATACTCGGCAAATATTTTTTCACCCGACCTTGATGATCTCTGTGGTAATGATCAGTTCACTAAGTCCACTTAGCTGCCCAATTTTCCCTCTTCTAGGATGAAGCATTCGTTACCAGTAACAGTTTGAATTTTTATGTTTCACTCTATTTCCTCCTATACAGATAGATGTGTTTTTTAAGTCTAAATCAAACACGGTTTGTGCTAGCTCCTTGAAACTTGACAAAATAAAGTAGTTCTACGTTCTGTCTTTGTGGTTTGTTTTCTCTTCAAATAGCCACAAGCAAAGAACGCGTAAAACACCTTCATTGGAAAGGTGTTCCAAGCTTCCAAAATACTACTGGTTTTCTGAATACTCGGCAAATTTTTTTTTATCCGACCTTGATGATCTCTGTGGTAATGATCAGTTCACTAAGTCCACTTAGCTGCCCAATTTTCACTCTTCTAGGATGAAGCGTCGTTACCAGTAACTGTTTGAATTTTTAGGTTTCACTCTATTTCCTCCTATACAGATAGATGTGTTTTTCAAGTCTAAATCAAACACGGTTTGTGCTAGCTCCTTGAAATTTGACAAAATAAAGTAGTTCTAAGTTCTGTCTTTGTGGTTTGTTTCCTCTGGAAATAGCCACAAGCAAAGACTGCGTAAAACACCTTTATTGGAAAGGTGTTCCAAGCTTCCAAAATACTACTGGTTTTCTGATACTCGGCAAATTTTTTTCAACCGACCTTGATGATCTCTGTGGTAATGATCAGTTCACTAAGTCCACTTAGCTGCCCAATTTTCAATCTTCTAGGATGAAGCGTTCGTTACCAGTAACAGTTTGAATTTTTAGGTTTCACTCTATTTCCTCCTATACAGATAGATGTGTTTTTTAAGTCTAAATCAAACACGGTTTGCGCTAACTCCTTGAAACTTGACAAAATAAAGTAGTTCTAAGTTCTGTCTTTGTGGTTTGTTTCTTCTTGAAATAGCCACAAGCAAAGACTGCGTAAAACACATTCATTGGAAAGGTGTTCCAAGCTTCCAATATACTACTGGTTTTCTTTATACTCGGCAATTTTTTTTTCATTCGACCTTGATGATCTCTGTGGTAATGATCAGTGCACTAAGTCCACTTAGCTGCCCAATTTTCCCTCTTCTAGGATGAAGCGTTCGTTACCAGTAACAGTTTGAAATTTAGGTTTCACTCTATTTCCTCCAATACAGATAGATGTGTTTTTTAAGTCTAAATCAAACACGGTTTGTGCTAGCTCCTTGAAACTTGAAAAAATAAAGTAGTTCTAAGTTCTGTCTTTGTGGTTTGTTTCCTCTTGAAATTGCCACAAGCAAAGACTGCGTAAAACACCTTCATTGGAAATGTGTTCCAAGCTTCCAAAATAGTACTGGTTTTCTGAATACTCGGCAAATTTTTTTCTCATCCCACCTTGATGATCCCTGTGGTAATGATCAGTTCACTTAGTCCACTTAGCTGCCCAATATTCACTCTTCTAGGATGAAGCGTTCGTTACCAGTAACAGTTTGAGTTTTTAGGTTTCACTCTATTTCCTCCTATACAGATAGATGTGTTTGGAAGTCTAAATCAAACACAGCTTTGCTAGCTCCTTGAAACTTGACAAAATAAAGTCGTTCTACGTTCTGTCTTTGTGGTTTGTTTCCTCTTGAAATATCCACAAGCAAAGACTGCGTAAAACACCTTCATTGGAAAGGTGGGCCAAGCTTCAAAAAAACTACTGGTTTTCTGAATACTCGGCAAATATTTTTTCATCCGACCTTGATGATCTCTGTGGTAATGATCAGTTCACTAAGTCCACTTAGCTGCCCAATTTTCACTCTTCTAGGATGAAGCGTTTGTTACCAGTAACAGTTTGAATTTTTAGGTTTCACTCTATTTCCTCCTATACAGATAGATGTGTTTTTTATGTCTAAATCAAACACGGTTTGTGCTAGCTCCTTGAAACTTGACAAAATAAAGTAGTTCTAAGTTCTGTCTTTGGGGTTTGTTTTCTCTTGAATTACCCCAGGCAGAGACTGCCGAAAGACACTTTCATTTCAAAGGTGTGCCCAGCTTCCAAAAAACTACCGGTTTTCTGAAATCTCGGCAAATATTTTTTCACCCAATCTAGAGGATCTCTGTGGTAATGATCAGTTCACTAAGTCCACTTAGCTGCCCAATTTTTACTCTTCTTGCTTGAAGCGTTCGTTTCCAGTAACACTTAGAATTTTTAGGTTTCACTCTATTTCCTCTTATATAGATAGATGTGTTTGGAAGTCTAAATTAAAGACGGTTTTTGCTAGTTCCTAAACCTTGAAAAAATAAAGTAGTTCTAAGTTCTGTCTTTGTGGTTTGTTTCCTCTTGAAATAGCCACAAGCAAAGACTGCGTAAAACACCTTCATTGGAAAGGTGTGCCAAGCTTCCAAAAAACTACTGGTTTTCTGAATACTCGGCAAATTTTTTCTCATCCAACCTTGATGATCTCTGTGGTAATGATCAGTTCACTTAGTCCACTTAGCTGCCCAATATTCACTCTTCTAGGATGAAGCGTTCGTTACCAGTAACAGTTTGAGTTTTTAGGTTTCACTCTATTTCCTCCTATACAGATAGATGTGTTTGGAAGTCTAAATCAAACACGGTTTTTGCTAGCTCCTTGAAACTTGACAAAATAAAGTAGTTCTAAGTTCTGTCTTTGTGGTTTGTTTCCTCTTGAAATAGCCACAAGCAAAGACTGCGTAAAACACATTCATTGGAAAGGTGTTCCAAGCTTCCAAAATACTACTGGTTTTCTGAATACTCGGGAAATTTTTTTTTCATCCAACCTTGATGATCTCTGTGGTAATGATCAGTTCACTAAGTGCACTTAGCTGCCCAATTTTCACTCTTCTAGAATGAAGCGTTCGTTACCAGTAACAGTTTGAATTTTTAGGTTTCACTCTATTTCCTCCTATACAGATAGATGTGTTTTTTAAGTCTAAATCAAACACGGTTTGTGCTAGCTCCTTGAAACTTGACAAAATAAAGTAGTTCTAAGTTCTGTCTTTGTTTTTTGTTTCCTCTTGAAATAGCCACAAGCAAAGACTGCGTAAAACACCTTCATTGGAAAGGTGTTCCAAGCTTCCAAAATACTACTGGTTTTCTGAATACTCAGCAAATTTTTTTTCATCCGACCTTGATGATCTCAGTGGTAATGATCAGTTCACTAAGTCCACTTAGCTGCCCAATTTTCACTCTTCTAGGATGAAGCGTTCGTTACCAGTAACAGTTTGAATTTTTAGGTTTCACTCTATTTCCTCCTATACAGATAGATGTGTTTTTTAAGTCTAAATCAAACACGGTTTTTGCTAGCTCCTTGAAACTTGACAAAATAAAGTAGTTCTAAGTTCTGTCTTTGTGGTTTGTTTCCTCTTGAATTACCCCAAGCAGAGACTGCCGAAAGACACTTTCATTTCAAAGGTGTGCCCAGCTTCCAAAAAACTACTGGTTTTCTGAAATCTCGGCAAATATTTTTTCACCCAATCTAAATGATTCTCTGTGGTTATGATCAGTTCACTAAGTCCACTTAGCTGCCCAATTTTCACTCTCCTTGCTTGAAGCGTTCTTTCCAGTAACACTTAGAATTTTTAGGTTTCACTCTATTTCCTCTTATATAGATAGATGTGTTTGGAAGTCTAAATTAAAGACGTTTTGTGCTAGTTCCTAAACCTTGACAAAATAAAGTAGTTCTAAGTTCTGTCTTTGTGGTTTGTTTCCTCTTGAAATAGCCACAAGCAAAGACTGCGTAAAACACATTCATTGGAAAGGTGTTCCAAGCTTCCAAAATACTACTGGTTTTCTGACTACTCGGCAAACTTTTTTTCATCCGACCTTGATGATCTCTGTGGTAATGATCAGTTCACTAAGTCCACTTAGCTGCCCAATTTTTACTCTTCTAGGATGAAGCGTTCATTACCAGTAACAGTATGAATTTTTAGGTTTCACTCTATTTCCTCCTATACAGATAGATGTGTTTTTTAAGTCTAAATCAAACACGGTTTGTGCTAGCTCCTTGAAACTTGACAAAATAAAGTAGTTCTAAGTTCTGTCTTTGTGGTTTGTTTCCTCTTGAAATAGCCACAAGCAAAGACTGCGTAAAACACCTTCATTGGAAAGGTAGGCCAAGCTTCAAAAAAACTACTGGTTTTCTGAATACTCGGCAAATATTTTTTCACCCGACCTTGATGATCTCTGTGGTAATGATCAGTTCACTAAGTCCACTTAGCTGCCCAATTTTCCCTCTTCTAGGATGAAGCATTCGTTACCAGTAACAGTTTGAATTTTTATGTTTCACTCTATTTCCTCCTATACAGATAGATGTGTTTTTTAAGTCTAAATCAAACACGGTTTGTGCTAGCTCCTTGAAACTTGACAAAATAAAGTAGTTCTACGTTCTGTCTTTGTGGTTTGTTTTCTCTTCAAATAGCCACAAGCAAAGAACGCGTAAAACACCTTCATTGGAAAGGTGTTCCAAGCTTCCAAAATACTACTGGTTTTCTGAATACTCGGCAAATTTTTTTTTATCCGACCTTGATGATCTCTGTGGTAATGATCAGTTCACTAAGTCCACTTAGCTGCCCAATTTTCACTCTTCTAGGATGAAGCGTCGTTACCAGTAACAGTTTGAATTTTTAGGTTTCACTCTATTTCCTCCTATACAGATAGATGTGTTTTTCAAGTCTAAATCAAACACGGTTTGTGCTAGCTCCTTGAAACTTGACAAAATAAAGTAGTTCTAAGTTCTGTCTTTGTGGTTTGTTTCCTCTGGAAATAGCCACAAGCAAAGACTGCGTAAAACACCTTTATTGGAAAGGTGTTCCAAGCTTCCAAAATACTACTGGTTTTCTGATACTCGGCAAATTTTTTTCAACCGACCTTGATGATCTCTGTGGTAATGATCAGTTCACTAAGTCCACTTAGCTGCCCAATTTTCAATCTTCTAGGATGAAGCGTTCGTTACCAGTAACAGTTTGAATTTTTAGGTTTCACTCTATTTCCTCCTATACAGATAGATGTGTTTTTTAAGTCTAAATCAAACACGGTTTGCGCTAACTCCTTGAAACTTGACAAAATAAAGTAGTTCTAAGTTCTGTCTTTGTGGTTTGTTTCTTCTTGAAATAGCCACAAGCAAAGACTGCGTAAAACACATTCATTGGAAAGGTGTTCCAAGCTTCCAATATACTACTGGTTTTCTTTATACTCGGCAATTTTTTTTTCATCCGACCTTGATGATCTCTGTGGTAATGATCAGTGCACTAAGTCCACTTAGCTGCCCAATTTTCCCTCTTCTAGGATGAAGCGTTCGTTACCAGTAACAGTTTGAAATTGACGTTTCACTCTATTTCCTCCAATACAGATAGATGTGTTTTTTAAGTCTAAATCAAACACGGTTTGTGCTAGCTCCTTGAAACTTGACAAAATAAAGTAGTTCTAAGTTCTGTCTTTGTGGTTTGTTTCCTCTTGAAATAGCCACAAGCAAAGAACGCTTAAAACACCTTCATTGTAAAGGTGTGCCAAGCTTCCAAAAAACAACTGGTTTTCTGAATACTCGGCAAATTTTTTTTCATCCGACCTTGATGATCTCTGTGGTAATGATCAGTTCACTAAGTCCACTTAGCTGCCCAATATTCACTCTTCTAGGATGAAGCGTTCGTTACCAGTAACAGTTTGAATTTTTAGGTTTCACTCTATTTCCTCCTATACAGATAGATGAGTTTTTTAAGTCTAAATCAAACACGGTTTGTGCTAGCTCCTTGAAACTTGAAAAAATAAAGTAGTTCTAAGTTCTGTCTTTGTGGTTTGTTTCCTCTTGAAATAGCCACAAGCAAAGACTGCGTAAAACACCTTCATTTTAAAGGTGTTCCAAGCTTCCAAAATACTACTGGTTTTCTGAATACTCGGCAAATTTTTTTCTCATCCCACCTTGATGATCCCTGTGGTAATGATCAGTTCACTTAGTCCACTTAGCTGCCCAATATTCACTCTTCTAGGATGAAGCATTCGTTACCAGTAACAGTTTGAGTTTTTAGGTTTCACTCTATTTCCTCCTATACAGATAGATGTGTTTGGAAGTCTAAATCAAACACAGTTTTTGCTAGCTCCTTGAAACTTGACAAAATAAAGTTGTTCTACGTTCTGTCTTTGTGGTTTGTTTCCTCTTGAAATAGCCACAAGCAAAGACTGCGTAAAACACCTTCATTGGAAAGGTGGGCCAAGCTTCAAAAAAACTACTGGTTTTCTGAATACTCGGCAAATATTTTTTCATCCGACCTTGATGATCTCTGTGGTAATGATCAGTTCACTAAGTCCACTTAGCTGCCCAATTTTCACTCTTCTAGGATGAAGCGTTTGTTACCAGTAACAGTTTGAATTTTTAGGTTTCACTCTATTTCCTCCTATACAGATAGATGTGTTTTTTACGTCTAAATCAAACACGGTTTGTGCTAGCTCCTTGAAACTTGACAAAATAAAGTAGTTCTAAGTTCTGTCTTTGGGGTTTGTTTTCTCTTGAATTACCCCAGGCAGAGACTGCCGAAAGACACTTTCATTTCAAAGGTGTGCCCAGCTAACAAAAAACTACCGGTTTTCTGAAATCTCGGCAAATATTTTTTCACCCAATCTAGATGATCTCTGTGGTAATGATCAGTTCACTAAGTCCACTTAGCTGCCCAATTTTTACTCTTCTTGCTTGAAGCGTTCGTTTCCAGTAACACTTAGAATTTTTAGGTTTCAATCTATTTCCTCTTATATAGATAGATGTGTTTGGAAGTCTAAATTGAAGACGGTTTTTGCTAGTTCCTAAACTTGAAAAAATAAAGTAGTTCTAAGTTCTGTCTTTGTGGTTTGTTTCCTCTTGAAATAGCCACAAGCAAAGACTGCGTAAAACACCTTCATTGGAAAGGTGTGCCAAGCTTCCAAAAAACTACTGGTTTTCTGAATACTCGGCAAATTTTTTCTCATTCGACCTTGATGATCTCTGTGGTAATGATCAGTTCACTTAGTCCACTTAGCTGCCCAATATTCACTCTTCTAGGATGAAGCGTTCGTTACCAGTAACAGTTTGAGTTTTTAGGTTTCACTCTATTTCCTCCTATACAGATAGATGTGTTTGGAAGTCTAAATCAAACACGGTTTTTGCTAGCTCCTTGAAACTTGACAAAATAAAGTAGTTCTAAGTTCTGTCTTTGTGGTTTGTTTCCTCTTGAAGTAGCCACAAGCAAAGACTGCGTAAAACACATTCATTGTAAAGGTGTTCCAAGCTTCCAAAATACTACTGGTTTTCTGAATACTCGGGAAATTTTTTTTTCATCCGACCTTGATGATCTCTGTGGTAATGATCAGTTCACTAAGTGCACTTAGCTGCCCAATTTTCACTCTTCTAGAATGAAGCGTTCGTTACCAGTAACAGTTTGAATTTTTAGGTTTCACTCTATTTCCTCCTATACAGATAGATGTGTTTTTTAAGTCTAAATCAAACACGGTTTGTGCTAGCTCCTTGAAACTTGACAAAATAAAGTAGTTCTAAGTTCTGTCTTTGTTTTTTGTTTCCTCTTGAAATAGCCACAAGAAAAGACTGCGTAAAACACCTTCATTGGAATGGTGTTCCAAGCTTCCAAAATACTATTTGTTTTCTGAATACTCGGCAAATTTTTTTTCATCCGACCTTGATGATCTCAGTGGTAATGATCAGTTCACTAAGTCCACTTAGCTGCCCAATTTTCACTCTTCTAGGATGAAGCGTTCGTTACTAGTAACAGTTTGAATTTTTAGGTTTCACTCTATTTCCTCCTATACAGATAGATGTGTTTTTTAAGTCTAAATCAAACACGGTTTTTGCTAGCTCCTTGAAACTTGACAAAATAAAGTAGTTCTAAGTTCTGTCTTTGTGGTTTGTTTCCTCTTGAATTACCCCAAGCAGAGACTGCCGAAAGACACTTTCATTTCAAAGGTGTGCCCAGCTTCCAAAAAACTACTGGTTTTCTGAAATCTCGGCAAATATTTTTTCACCCAATCTAAATGATTCTCTGTGGTAATGATCAGTTCACTAAGTCCACTTAGCTGCCCAATTTTCACTCTCCTTGCTTGAAGCGTTCTTTTCCAGTAACACTTAGAATTTTTAGGTTTCACTCTATTTCCTCTTATATAGATAGATGTGTTTGGAAGTCTAAATTAAAGACGTTTTGTGCTAGTTCCTAAACCTTGACAAAATAAAGTAGTTCTAAGTTCTGTCTTTGTGGTTTGTTTCCTCTTGAAATAGCCACAAGCAAAGACTGCGTAAAACACATTCATTGGAAAGGTGTTCCAAGCTTCCAAAATACTACTGGTTTTCTGAATACTCGGCAAACTTTTTTTCATCCGACCTTGATGATCTCTGTGGTAATGATCAGTTCACTAAGTCCACTTAGCTGCCCAATTTTTACTCTTCTAGGATGAAGCGTTCATTACCAGTAACAGTATGAATTTTTAGGTTTCACTCTATTTCCTCCTATACAGATAGATGTGTTTTTTAAGTCTAAATCAAACACGGTTTGTGCTAGCTCCTTGAAACTTGACAAAATAAAGTAGTTCTAAGTTCTGTCTTTGTGGTTTGTTTCCTCTTGAAATAGCCACAAGCAAAGACTGCGTAAAACACCTTCATTGGAAAGGTGGGCCAAGCTTCAAAAAAACTACTGGTTTTCTGAATACTCGGCAAATATTTTTTCACCCGACCTTGATGATCTCTGTGGTAATGATCAGTTCACTAAGTCCACTTAGCTGCCCAATTTTCCCTCTTCTAGGATGAAGCGTTCGTTACCAGTCACAGTTTGAATTTTTATGTTTCACTCTATTTCCTCCTATACAGATAGATGTGTTTTTTAAGTCTAAATCAAACACGGTTTGTGCTAGCTCCTTGAAACTTGACAAAATAAAGTAGTTCTACGTTCTGTCTTTGTGGTTTGTTTTCTCTTCAAATAGCCACAAGCAAAGAACGCGTAAAACACCTTCATTGGAAAGGTGTTCCAAGCTTCCAAAATACTACTGGTTTTCTGAATACTCGGCAAATTTTTTTTTATCCGACCTTGATGATCTCTGTGGTAATGATCAGTTCACTAAGTCCACTTAGCTGCCCAATTTTCACTCTTCTAGGATGAAGCGTCGTTACCAGTAACAGTTTGAAATTTTAGGTTTCACTCTATTTCCTCCTATACAGATAGATGTGTTTTTCAAGTCTAAATCAAACACGGTTTGTGCTAGCTCCTTGAAACTTGACAAAATAAAGTAGTTCTAAGTTCTGTCTTTGTGGTTTGTTTCCTCTGGAAATAGCCACAAGCAAAGACTGCGTAAAACACCTTTATTGGAAAGGTGTTCCAAGCTTCCAAAATACTACTGGTTTTCTGATACTCGGCAAATTTTTTTCAACCGACCTTGATGATCTCTGTGGTAATGATCAGTTCACTAAGTCCACTTAGCTGCTCAATTTTCACTCTTCTAGGATGAAGCGTTCGTTACCAGTAACAGTTTGAATTTTTAGGTTTCAGTCTATTTCCTCCTATACAGATAGATGTGTTTTTTAAGTCTAAATCAAACACGGTTTGCGCTAACTCCTTGAAACTTGACAAAATAAAGTAGTTCTAAGTTCTGTCTTTGTGGTTTGTTTCCTCTTGAAATAGCCACAAGCAAAGACTGCGTAAAACACATTCATTGGAAAGGTGTTCCAAGCTTCCAAAATACTACTGGTTTTCTGAATACTCGGCAAATTTTTTTTCATCCGACCTTGATGATCTCTGTGGTAATGATCAGTTCACTAAGTCCACTTAGCTGCCCAATTTTCACTCTTCAAGGATGAAGCGTTCGTTACCAGTAACAGTTTGAATTTTTAGGTTTCACTCTATTTCCTCCAATACAGATAGATGTGTTTTTTAAGTCTAAATCAAACACGGTTTGTGCTAGCTCCTTGAAACTTGACAAAATAAAGTAGTTCTAAGTTCTGTCTTTGTGGTTTGTTTCCTCTTGAAATAGCCACAAGCAAAGAACGCGTAAAACACCTTCATTGTAAAGGTGTGCCAAGCTTCCAAAAAACTACTGGTTTTCTGAATACTCGGCAAATTTTTTTTCATCCGACCTTGATGATCTCTGTGGTAATGATCAGTTCACTAAGTCCACTTAGCTGCCCAATATTCACTCTTCTAGGATGAAGCGTTCGTTACCAGTAACAGTTTGAGTTTTTAGGTTTCACTCTATTTCCTCCTATATAGATAGATGTGTTTGGAAGTCTAAATCAAACGCGGTTTGTGCTAGCTCCTTGAAACTTGACAAAATAAAGTAGTTCTAAGTTCTGTCTTTGTGGTTTGTTTCCTCTTGAAATAGCCACAAGCAAAGACTGCGTAAAACACCTTCATTGGAAAGGTGTGCCAAGCTTCCAAAAAACTACTGGTTTTCTAAATACTCGGCAAATTTTTTTCATCCGACCTTGATGATCTCTGTGGTAATGATCAGTTCACTTAGTCCACTTAGCTGCCCAATATTCACTCTTCTAGGATGAAGCGTTCGTTACCAGTAACAGTTTGAGTTTTTAGGTTTCACTCTATTTCCTCCTATACAGATAGATGTGTTTGGAAGTCTATATCAATCACGGTTTGTGCTAGCTCATTGAAAGTTGACAAAATAAAGTTTTATTTTTTTACTGGTAATGAACGCTTCATCCTAGAAGAGTGAATATTGGGCAGCTAAGTTGACTTAGTGAACTGATCATTACCACAGAGATCATCAAGGTCGGATGAAAAAAATTTGCCAAGAATTCAGAAAACCAGTAGTTTTTTGGAAGCTTGGCACACCTTTGCAATGAATGTGTTTTACGCAGTCTTTGCTTGTGGCTATTTCAAGAGGAAACAAACCACAAAGACAGAACTTAGAACTACTTTATTTTGTCAAGTTTCAAGCAGCTAGCAGAAACCGTGTTTGATTTAGACTTCCAAACACATCTATCTATATAGGAGGAAATAGAGTGAAACCTAAAAATTCTAAGTGTTACTGGAAACGAATGCTTCAAGCAAGGAGAGTGAAAATTGGGCAGCTAAGTGGACTTAGTGAACTGATCATTAGCACAGAGAATCATCTAGATTGGGTGAAAAAATATTTGCCGAGATTTCAGAAAACCAGTAGTTTTTTGGAAGCTTGGCACACCTTTCCAATGAATGTGTTTTACGCAGTCTCTGCTTGTGGCTATTGCACGAGGAAACAAACCACAAAGACAGAACTTAGAGCAACTTTATTTTATCAAGTTTCAAGGAGCTAGCACAAACCGTGTTTGATTTACACTTCCAAACACATCTATCTGTATACGAGGAAATAGAGTGAAACCTAAAAACTCAAACTGTTACTTTTAACGAATGCTTCATCCTAGAAGAGTGAATATTGGGCAGCTAAGTGGACTTAGTGTACAGATCATTACCACAGAGAATCATCTAGATTGGGTGAAAAAATATTTGCCGAGATTTCAGAAAACCAGTAGTTTTTTGGAAGCTTGGCACACTTTTGAAATGAAAGTGTCTTCGGCTGTCCCTGTTTGGGGTAATTCCAGAGGAAACAAACCTCAAAAACAGAACTTAGAACTACTTTATTTTGTCAAGGTTCAAGGAACTAGCACAAACCGTGTTTGATTTAGACTTCCAAACACATCTATCTATATAGGAGGAAATAGAGTGAAACCTAAAATTCTAAGTGTTACTGGAAATGAACGCTTCAAGAAAGGAGAGTTAAAATTCGGCAGCTAAGTGAACTTAGTGAACTGATCATTACCACAGAGAATCATCTAGATTGGTTGAGAAAATATTTGCCGAGATTTCAGAAAACCAGTAGTTTTTTGGAAGCTGGGGACACCATTGAAATGAAAGTGTCTTTTGGCAGTCTCTGCTTGGGGTAATTCAAGAGGAAGCAAACCACAAAGACAGAACTTAGAACTACGTTATTTTGTCAAGTTTCAAGGAGCTAGACAAACCATGTTTGATTTAGACTTCCAAAAACATCTATCTATATAGGAGGAAATAGAGTGAAACCTAAAAACTCAAACTGTTACTGGGAACGAACGCTTCATCCGAGAAGAATGAATATTGGGCAGCTAAGTGGACTTAGTGGACTGATCATTACCACAGAGATCATCAAGGTCGGATGAAAAAAATTTGCCGAGTATTCAGAAAACCAGTAGTTTTTTGGAATCTTGGCACACCATTCCAATGAATGTGTTTTACACAGTCTTTGCTTGTACCTATTTCAAGAGGAAAACAAACCACAACGACAGAACTTAGAACTACTTTATTTTGTTGAGTTTCAAGGAGCTAGCACAAACCGTGTTCGATTTAGACTTCCAAACGCATCTATCGATATAGGAGGAAATAGAGTGAAACCTAAAAACTCAAACTGTTACTGGTAACCAACGCTTCATCCTAGAAGAGTGAATATTGGGCAGCTAAGTGGACTTAGTAAACTGTTCATTACCACAGAGATCATCAAGGTCGGATGAAAAAAAAATTTGCCGAGTATTCAGAAAACCAGTAGTTTTTTGGAAGCTTTGCACACCTTTCCAATGAATGTGTTTTACGCAGTCTTTGCTTGTGGCTATTTCAAGAGGAAACAAACCACAAAGACAGAACTTAGAACTACTTTATTTTGTCAAGTTTCAAGGAGCTAGCACAAACCGTGTTTGATTTAGTCTTCCAAACACATCTATCGATATAGGAGGAAATAGAGTGAAACCTAAAACCTCAAACTGTTACCGGAAACGAACACTTCATCCTAGAAGAGTGAATATTGGGCAGCTAAGTTGACTTAGTGAACTGATCATTACCACAGAGATCATCAAGGTCGGATGAAAAAAATTTGCCAAGTATTCAGAAAACCAGTAGTTTTTTGGAAGCTTGGCACACCTTTCCAATGAATGTGTTTTACGCAGTCTTTGCTTGTGCCTATTTCAAGAGGAAACAAACCACAAAAACAGACCTTAGAACAACTTTATTTTGTCAAGTTTCTAGGAGCTAGCACAATCCGTGTTTGATTTAGACTTAAAAAACACATCTCTCTATATAGGAGGAAATAGAGTGAAACCTAAAAACTCAAACTGTTACTGGTAATGAACGCTTCATCCTAGAAGAGTGAATATTGGGCAGCTAAGTGGACTTAGTGAACTGATCATTACCACAGAGATCATCAAGGTCGGATGAAAAAAAATTTGCCGAGTATTCAGAAAACCAGTAGTTTTTTGGAAGCTTGGCACACCATTCCAATGAATGTGTTTTACACAGTCTTTGCTTGTGCCTATTTCGAGAGGAAACAAACCACAAAGACAGAACTTAGAACTACTTTATTTTGTCAAGTTTCAAGGAGCCAGCACAAACCGTGTTTGATTTAGACTTCCAAACACATCTATCGATATAGGAGGAAATAGAGTGAAACCTAAAAACTCAAACTGTTACTGGTAACCAAGGCTTCATCCTAGAAGAGTGAAAATTGGGCAGCTAAGTGGACTTAGTGAACTGATCATTACCACAGAGAATCATCTAGATTGGGCGAAAAAATATTTGCCGAGATTTCAGAAAACCAGTAGTTTTTTGGAAGCTTGGCACACCTTTGAATTGAAAGTGTCTTTCGGCAGTCCCTGCTTGGGGTAATTCCAGAGGAAAGAAACCACAAAAACAGAACTTAGAACTACTTTATTTTGTCAAGTTTCAAGGACCTAGCACAAACCGTGTTTGATATAGAATTCCAAACACATCTATCTATACAGGAGGAAATAAAGTGAAACCTAAAAACTCAAACTGTTACTGGTAACGAACGCTTCATCCTAGAAGAGTGAATATTGGGCAGCAAAGTGGACTTAGTGAACTGATCATTAACACAGAGATCAGCAAGTTCGGATGAAAAAAAATTTGCCGAGTATTCAGAAAACCAGTAGTTTTTTGGAAGTTTGGCACACCTTTCCAATGAATGTGTTTTACGCAGTCTTTGCTTGTGCCTATTTCAAGAGGAAACAAACCACAAAAACAAACCTTAGAACTACCTTATTTTGTCAAGTTTCAAGGAGCTAGCACAAACCGTGTTTGATTTAGACTTCGAAACACATCTATCTATATAGGAGGAAATACAGTGAAATCTAAAATTCTAAGTGTTACTGGAAACGAACGCTTGAAGCAAGAAGAGTGAAAATTGGGCAGCTAAGTGGACTTAGTGAACTGATCATTACCACAGAGAATCATCTAGATTGGGTGAAAAAATATTTGCCGAGATTTCAGAAAACCAGTAGTTTTTTGGAAGCTTGGCACACCTTTGAATTGAAAGTGTCTTTCGGCAGTCCCTGCTTGGGGTAATTCCAGAGGAAAGAAACCACACAAACAGAACTTAGAACTACTTTATTTTGTCAAGGTTCAAGGAGCTAGCACAAACCGTGTTTGATTTAGACTTCCAAATACATCTATCTATATAGGAGGAAATAGAGTGAAACCTAAAATTCTGTTACTGGAAACGAACGCTTCAAGCAAGGAGAGTGAAAATTGGGAAGCTAAGGGGACTTAGTGAACTGATCATTACCACAGAGAATCATCTAGATTGGGTGAAAAAATATTTGCCGAGATTTCAGAAAACCAGTAGTTTTTTGGAAGCTTGGCACACCTTTCCAATGAATGTGTTTTACGCAGTCTTTGCTTGTGGCTATTTCAAGAGGAAACAAACCACAAAGACAGAACTTAGAACAACTTTATTTTGTCAAGTTTCAAGGAGCCAGCACAAACCGTGTTTGATTTAGACTTCCAAACACATCTATCGATATAGGAGGAAATAGAGTGAAACCTAAAAACTCAAACTGTTACTGGTAACCAAGGCTTCATCGTAGAAGAGTGAAAATTGGGCAGCTAAGTGGACTTAGTGAACTGATCATTACCACAGAGATCATCAAGGTCGGATGAAAAAAAATTTGCCGAGTGTTCAGAAAACCAGTAGTTTTTTGGAAGCTTGGCACACCTTTCCAATGAATGTGTTTTACGCAGTCTTTGCTTGTGGCTATTTCAAGAGGAAACAAACCACAAAGACAGAACTTAGAACTACTTTATTTTGTCAAGTTTCAAGGAGCTAGCACAAACCGTGTTTGATTTAGTCTTCCAAACACATCTATCGATATAGGAGGAAATAGAGTGAAACCTAAAATCTCAAACTGTTACCGGAAACGAACACTTCATCCTAGAAGAGTGAATATTGGGCAGCTAAGTTGACTTAGTGAACTGATCATTACCACAGAGATCATCAAGGTCGGATGAAAAAAATTTGCCAAGTATTCAGAAAACCAGTAGTTTTTTGGAAGCTTGGCACACCTTTCCAATGAATGTGTTTTACGCAGTCTTTGCTTGTGCCTATTTCAAGAGGAAACAAACCACAAAAACAGACCTTAGAACAACTTTATTTTGTCAAGTTTCAAGGAGCTAGCACAAACTGTGTTTGATTTAGACTTCCAAACACATCTATCTATATAGGAGGAAATAGAGTGAAACCTAAAAACTCAAACTGTTACTGGTAATGAACGCTTCATCCTAGAAGAGTGAATATTGGGCAGCTAAGTGGACTTAGTGAACTGATCATTACCACAGAGATCATCAAGGTCGGATGAAAAAAATTTGCCAAGTATTCAGAAAACCAGTAGTTTTTTGGAAGCTTGGCACACCTTTGCAATGAATGTGTTTTACGCAGTCTTTGCTTGTGGCTATTTCAAGAGGAAACAAACCACCAAAACAGACCTTAGAACAACTTTATTTTGTCAAGTTTCTAGGAGCTAGCACAATCCGTGTTTGATTTAGACTTAAAAAACACATCTCTCTATATAGGAGGAAATAGAGTGAAACCTAAAAACTCAAACTGTTACTGGTAACCAAGGCTTCATCCTAGAAGAGTGAAAATTGGGCAGCTAAGTGGACTTAGTGAACTGATCATTACCACAGAGATCATCAGGGTCGGACGAAAAAAAATTTGCCGAGTATTCAGAAAACCAGTAGTTTTTTGGAAGCTTGGCACACCATTCCAAGGAATGTGTTTTACGCAGTCTTTGCTTGTGCCTATTTCAAGAGGAAACAAACCACAAAGACAGAACTTAGAACTACTTTATTTTGTCAAGTTTCAAGGAGCCAGCACAAACCGTGTTTGATTTAGACTTCCAAACACATCTATCGATATAGGAGGAAATAGAGTGAAACCTAAAAACTCAAACTGTTACTGGTAACCAAGGCTTCATCCTAGAATAGTGAAAATTGGGCAGCTAAGTGGACTTAGTGAACTGATCATTACCACAGAGAATCATCTAGATTGGGTGAAAAAATATTTGCCGAGATTTCAGAAAACCAGTAGTTTTTTGGAAGCTTGGCACACCTTTCCAATGAATGTGTTTTACGCAGTCTTTGCTTGTGGCTATTTCAAGAGGAAACAAACCACAAAGACAGAACTTAGAACAACTTTATTTTGTCAAGTTTCAGGGAGCTAGCAAAAACCATGTTTGATTTAGACTTCCAAACACATCTATCTAGATAGGAGGAAATAGAGTGAAACCTAAAAACTCAAACTGTTACTCGTAACGAACGCTTCAATTTAGAAGAGTGAATATTGGGCAGCTAAGTGGACTTAGTGAACTGATCATTACCACAGAGATCATCAGGGTCGGATGAAAAAAAATTTGCCGAGTATTCAGAAAAAAAGTAGTTTTTTGGAAGCTGGGCCACCATTCCAAGGAATGTGTTTTACGCAGTCTTTGCTTGTGCCTATTTCAAGAGGAAACAAACCACAAAGACACAACTTAGAACTACTTTATTTTGTCAAGTTTCAAGGAGCCAGCACAAACCGTGTTTGATTTAGACTTCCAAACACATCTATCTAGATAGGAGGAAATAGAGTGAAACCTAAAAACACAAACTGTTACTCGTAACGAACGCTTCAATTTAGAAGAGTGAATATTGGGCAGCTAAGTGGACTTAGTGAACTGATCATTACCACAGAGATCATCAGGGTCGGATGAAAAAAAATTTGCCGAGTATTCAGAAAAAAAGTAGTTTTTTGGAAGCTTGGCACACCATTCCAAGGAATGTGTTTTACGCAGTCTTTGCTTGTGCCTATTTCAAGAGGAAACAAACCACAAAGACACAACTTAGAACTACTTTATTTTGTCAAGTTTCAAGGAGCCAGCACAAACCGTGTTTGATTTAGACTTCCAAACACATCTATCGATATAGGAGGAAATAGAGTGAAACCTAAAAACTCAAACTGTTACTGGTAACCAAGGCTTCATCCTAGAATAGTGAAAATTGGGCAGCTAAGTGGACTTAGTGAACTGATCATTACCACAGAGATCATCAGGGTCGGACGAAAAAAAATTTGCCGAGTATTCAGAAAACCAGTAGTTTTTTGGAAGCTTGGCACACCATTCCAAGGAATGTGTTTTACGCAGTCTTTGCTTGTGCCTATTTCAAGAGGAAACAAACCACAAAGACAGAACTTAGAACTACTTTATTTTGTCAAGTTTCAAGGAGCTAGCACAAACCGTGTTTGATTTAGACTTCCAAACACATCTATCTATATAGGAGGAAATACAGTGAAATCTAAAATTCTAAGTGTTACTGGAAACGAACGCTTGAAGCAAGAAGAGTGAAAATTGGGCAGCTAAGTGGACTTAGTGAACTGATCATTACCACAGAGAATCATCTAGATTGGGTGAAAAAATATTTGCCGAGATTTCAGAAAACCAGTAGTTTTTTGGAAGCTTGGCACACCTTTGAATTGAAAGTGTCTTTCGGCATTCCCTGCTTGGGGTAATTCCAGAGGAAAGAAACCACACAAACAGAACTTAGAACTACTTTATTTTGTCAAGGTTCAAGGAGCTAGCACAAACCGTGTTTGATTTAGACTTCCAAATACATCTATCTATATAGGAGGAAATAGAGTGAAACCTAAAATTCTGTTACTGGAAACGAACGCTTCAAGCAAGGAGAGTGAAAATTGGGAAGCTAAGGGGACTTAGTGAACTGATCATTACCACAGAGAATCATCTAGATTGGGTGAAAAAATATTTGCCGAGATTTCAGAAAACCAGTAGTTTTTTGGAAGCTTGGCACACCTTTCCAATGAATGTGTTTTACGCAGTCTTTGCTTGTGGCTATTTCAAGAGGAAACAAACCACAAAGACAGAACTTAGAACAACTTTATTTTGTCAAGTTTCAGGGAGCTAGCAAAAAACATGTTTGATTTAGACTTCCAAACACATCTATCTAGATAGGAGGAAATAGAGTGAAACCTAAAAACTCAAACTGTTACTCGTAACGAACGCTTCATTTTAGAAGAGTGAATATTGGGCAGCTAAGTGGACTTAGTGAACTGATCATTACCACAGAGATCATCAGGGTCGGATGAAAAAAAATTTGCCGAGTATTCAGAAAACCAGTAGTTTTTTGGAAGCTTGGCACACCATTCCAAGGAATGTGTTTTACGCAGTCTTTGCTTGTGCCTATTTCAAGAGGAAACAAACCACAAAGACAGAACTTAGAACAACTTTATTTTGTCAAGTTTCAGGGAGCTAGCAAAAACCATGTTTGATTTAGACTTCCAAACATATCTATCTAGATAGGAGGAAATAGAGTGAAACCTAAAAACTCAAACTGTTACTCGTAACGAACGCTTCATTTTAGAAGAGTGAATATTGGGCAGCTAAGTGGACTTAGTGAACTGATCATTACCACAGAGATCATCAGGGTCGGATGAAAAAAAATTTGCCGAGTATTCAGAAAACCAGTAGTTTTTTGGAAGCTTGGCACACCATTCCAAGGAATGTGTTTTACGCAGTCTTTGCTTGTGCCTATTTCAAGAGGAAACAAACCACAAAGACACAACTTAGAACTACTTTATTTTGTAAAGTTTCAAGGAGCCAGCACAAACCGTGTTTGATTTAGACTTCCAAACACATCTATCGATATAGGAGGAAATAGAGTGAAACCTAAAAACTCAAACTGTTACTGGTAACCAAGGCTTCATCCTAGAAGAGTGAAAATTGGGCAGCTAAGTGGACTTAGTGAACTGATCATTACCACAGAGAATCATCTAGATTGGGTGAAAAAATATTTGCCGAGATTTCAGAAAACCAGTAGTTTTTTGGAATCTGGGAACACCATTGAAATGAAAGTGTCTTTCGGCAGTCTCTGCTTGGGGTAATTCAAGAGGAAACAAACCACAAAGACAGAACTTAGAACTACTTTATTTTGTCAAGTTTCAAGGAGCTAGCACAAACCGTGTTTGATTTAGACTTCCAAACACATCTATCTATATAGGAGGAAATAGAGTGAAACCTAAAAATTCTAAGTGTAACTGGAAACGAACGCTTGAAGCAAGAAGAGTGAATATTGGGCAGCTAAGTGGACTTAGTGAACTGATCATTACCACAGAGAATCATCTAGATTGGGTGAAAAAATATTTGCCGAGATTTCAGAAAACCAGTAGTTTTTTGGAAGCTTGGCACACCTTTGAATTGAAAGTGTCTTTCGGCAGTCCCTGCTTGGGGTAATTCCAGAGGAAAGAAACCACAAAAACAGAACTTTGAACTACTTTATTTTGTCAAGTTTCAAGGAACTAGCACAAACCGTGTTTGATTTAGACTTCCAAACACATCTATCTATATAGGAGGAAATAGAGTGAAACCTAAAAATTCTGTTACTGGAAACGAACGCTTCAAGCAAGGAGAGTGAAAATTGGGCAGCTAAGTGGACTTAGTGAACTGATCATTACCACAGAGAATCATCTAGATTGGGTGAAAAAATATTTGCCGAGATTTCAGAAAACCAGTAGTTTTTTGGAAGCTTGGCACACTTTGAATTGAAAGTGTCTTTCGGCAGTTCCTGCTTGGGGTAATTCCAGAGGAAAGAAACCACAAAAACAGAACTTAGAACTACTTTATTTTGTCAAGTTTCAAGGAGCTAGCACAAACCGTGTTTGATTTAGACTTCCAAACACATCTATCTATATAGGAGGAAATAGAGTGAAACCTAAAAATTCTAAGTGTTACTGGAAACGAACGCTTGAAGCAAGAAGAGTGAAAATTGGGCAGCTAAGTGGACTTAGTGAACTGATCATTACCACAGAGAATCATCTAGATTGGGTGAAAACATATTTGCCGAGATTTCAGAAAACCAGTAGTTTTTTGGAAGCTTGGCACACCTTTCCAATGAATGTGTTTCATGCAGTCTTCGCTTGTGGCTATTTCAAGATGAAACAAACCACCAAGACAGAACTTAGAACAACTTTATTTTGTCACGTTTCAAGGAGCTAGCACAAACCGTGTTTGATTTAGACTTCCAAACACATCTATCTATATAGGAGGAAATAGAGTGAAACCTAAAAACTCAAACTGTTATTGATAACCAAGGCTTCATAATAGAAGAGTGAATATTGGGCAGCTAAGTGGACTTAGTGAACTGATCATTACCACAGATATCATCAAGGTCGGAAAAAAAAATTTGCCGAGTATTCAGAAAACCAGTAGTTTTTTGCAAGCTTGGCACACCTTTCCAATGAATGTGTATTACGCAGTCTTTGCTTGTGTCTTTCAAGAGGAAACAAACCACAAAGACAGAACTTAGAACTACTTTATTTTGTCAACTTTCAAGGAGCTAGCACAAACCGTGTTTGATTTAGACTTCCAAACACATCTATCTATATAGGAGGAAATAGAGTGAAACCTAAAAATTCTAAGTGTTACTGGAAACGAACGCTTGAAGCAAGAAGAGTGAAAATTGGGCAGCTAAGTGGACTTAGTGAACTGATCATTACCACAGAGAATCATCTAGATTGGGTGAAAAAGTATTTGCCGAGATTTCAGAAAACCAGTAGTTTTTTGGAAGCTTGGCACACCTTTGAATTGAAAGTGTCTTTCGGCAGTCCCTGCTTGGGGTAATTCCAGAGGAAAGAAACCACAAAAACAGAACTTAGAACTACTTTATTTTGTCAAGTTTCAAGGACCTAGCACAAACCGTGTTTGATATAGAATTCCAAACACATCTATCTATACAGGAGGAAATAAAGTGAAACCTAAAAACTCAAACTGTTACTGGTAACGAACGCTTCATCCTAGAAGAGTGAATATTGGGCAGCAAAGTGGACTTAGTGAACTGATCATTAACACAGAGATCAGCAAGTTCGGATGAAAAAAAATTTGCCGAGTATTCAGAAAACCAGTAGTTTTTTGGAAGCTTGGCACACCTTTCCAATGAATGTGTTTTACGCAGTCTTTGCTTGTGCCTATTTCAAGAGGAAACAAACCACAAAAACAAACCTTAGAACTACTTTATTTTGTCAAGTTTCAAGGAGCTAGCACAAACCGTGTTTGATTTAGACTTCGAAACACATCTATCTATATAGGAGGAAATACAGTGAAATCTAAAATTCTAAGTGTTACTGGAAACGAACGCTTGAAGCAAGAAGAGTGAAAATTGGGCAGCTAAGTGGACTTAGTGAACTGATCATTACCACAGAGAATCATCTAGATTGGGTGAAAAAATATTTGCCGAGATTTCAGAAAACCAGTAGTTTTTTGGAAGCTTGGCACACCTTTGAATTTAAAGTGTCTTTCGGCAGTCCCTGCTTGGGGTAATTCCAGAGGAAAGAAACCACACAAACAGAACTTAGAACTACTTTGTCAAGGTTCAAGGAGCTAGCACAAACCGTGTTTGATTTAGACTTCCAAATACATCTATCTATATAGGAGGAAATAGAGTGAAACCTAAAATTCTGTTACTGGAAACGAACGCTTCAAGCAAGGAGAGTGAAAATTGGGAAGCTAAGGGGACTTAGTGAACTGATCATTACCACAGAGAATCATCTAGATTGGGTGAAAAAATATTTGCCGAGATTTCAGAAAACCAGTAGTTTTTTGGAAGCTTGGCACACCTTTCCAATGAATGTGTTTTACGCAGTCTTTGCTTGTGGCTATTTCAAGAGGAAACAAACCACAAAGACAGAACTTAGAACAACTTTATTTTGTCAAGTTTCAGGGAGCTAGCAAAAACCATGTTTGATTTAGACTTCCAAACACATCTATCTAGATAGGAGGAAATAGAGTGAAACCTAAAAACTCAAACTGTTACTCGTAACGAACGCTTCATTTTAGAAGAGTGAATATTGGGCAGCTAAGTGGACTTAGTGAACTGATCATTACCACAGAGATCATCAGGGTCGGATGAAAAAAAATTTGCCGAGTATTCAGAAAACCAGTAGTTTTTTGGAAGCTTGGCACACCATTCCAAGGAATGTGTTTTACGCAGTCTTTGCTTGTGCCTATTTCAAGAGGAAACAAACCACAAAGACAGAACTTAGAACTACTTTATTTTGTCAAGTTTCAAGGAGCCAGCACAAACCGTGTTTGATTTAGACTTCCAAACACATCTATCGATATAGGAGGAAATAGAGTGAAACCTAAAAACTCAAACTGTTACTGGTAACCAAGGCTTCATCCTAGAATAGTGAAAATTGGGCAGCTAAGTGGACTTAGTGAACTGATCATTACCACAGAGAATCATCTAGATTGGGTGAAAAAATATTTGCCGAGATTTCAGAAAACCAGTAGTTTTTTGGAAGCTTGGCACACCTTTCCAATGAATGTGTTTTACGCAGTCATTGCTTGTGGCTATTTCAAGAGGAAACAAACCACAAAGACAGAACTTAGAACAACTTTATTTTGTCAAGTTTCAGGGAGCTAGCAAAAACCATGTTTGATTTAGACTTCCAAACACATCTATCTAGATAGGAGGAAATAGAGTGAAACCTAAAAACTCAAACTGTTACTCGTAACGAACGCTTCAATTTAGAAGAGTGAATATTGGGCAGCTAAGTGGACTTAGTGAACTGATCATTACCACAGAGATCATCAGGGTCGGATGAAAAAAAATTTGCCGAGTATTCAGAAAAAAAGTAGTTTTTGGGAAGCTTGGCACACCATTCCAAGGAATGTGTTTTACGCAGTCTTTGCTTGTGCCTATTTCAAGAGGAAACAAACCACAAAGACACAACTTAGAACTACTTTATTTTGTCAAGTTTCAAGGAGCCAGCACAAACCGTGTTTGATTTAGACTTCCAAACACATCTATCTAGATAGGAGGAAATAGAGTGAAACCTAAAAACACAAACTGTTACTCGTAATGAACGCTTCATTTTAGAAGAGTGAATATTGGGCAGCTAAGTGGACTTAGTGAACTGATCATTACCACAGAGAACATCAGGGTCGGACGAAAAAAAATTTGCCGAGTATTCAGAAAACCAGTAGTTTTTTGGAAGCTTGGCACACCATTCAAAGGAATGTGTTTTACGCAGTCTTTGCTTGTGCTTATTTCAAGAGGAAACAAACCACAAAGACAGAACTTAGAACTACTTTATTTTGTCAAGTTTCAAGGAGCCAGCACAAACCGTGTTTGATTTAGACTTCCAAACACATCTATCGATATAGGAGGAAATAGAGTGAAACCTAAAAACTCAAACTGTTACTGGTAACGAACGCTTCATCCTAGAAGAGTGAAAATTGGGCAGCTAAGTGGACTTAGTGAACTGATCATTACCACAGAGATCATCAAGGTGGGATGAAAAAAAATTTGCCGAGTATTCAGAAAAAAAGTAGTATTTTGGAAGCTTGGAACACCTTTCCAATGAATGTGTTTTACGCAGTCTTTACTTGTGGCTATTTCAAGAGGAAACAAACCACAAAGACAGAACTTAGAACAACTTTATTTTGTCAAGTTTCAGGGAGCTAGCAAAAACCATGTTTGATTTAGACTTCCAAACACATCTATCTAGATAGGAGGAAATAGAGTGAAACCTAAAAATTCTAAGTGTTACTGGAAACGAACGCTTGAACCAAGAAGAGTGAAAATTGGGCAGCTAAGTGGACTGAGTGAACTGATCATTACCACAGAGAATCATCTAGATTGGGTGAAAAAATATTTCCCGAGATTTCAGAAAACCAGTAGTTTTTTGGAAGCTTGGCACACCTTTGAATTGAAAGTGTCTTTCGGCAGTCCCTGCTTGGGGTAATTCCAGAGGAAAGAAACCACAAAAACAGAACTTAGAACTACTTTATTTTGTCAAGTTTCAAGGAGCTAGCACAAACCGTGTTTGATTTAGACTTCCAAACACATCTATCTATATAGGAGGAAATAGAGTGAAACCTAAAAATTCTAAGTGTTACTGGAAATGAACGCTTGAAGCAAGAAGAGTGAAAATTGGGCAGCTAAGTGGACTTAGTGAACTGATCATTACCACAGAGAATCATCTAGATTGGGTGAAAAAATATTTGCCGAGATTTCAGAAAACCAGTAGTTTTTTGGAAGCTGGGCACACCATTGAAATGAAAGTGTCTATCGGCAGTCTCTGCTTGCGGTAATTCAAGAGGAAACAAACCACAAAGACAGAACTTAGAACTACTTTATTTTGTCAAGTTTCAAGGAGCTAGCACAAACCGTGTTTGATTTAGACTTCCAAACACATCTATCTATATAGGAGGAAATAGAGTGAAACCTAAAAATTCTAAGTGTTACTGGAAACGAACGCTTGAAGCAAGAAGAGTGAAAATTGGGCAGCTAAGTGGACTTAGTGAACTGATCATTACCACAGAGAATCATCTAGATTGGGTGAAAAAATATTTCCCGAGACTTCAGAAAACCAGTGGTTTTTTGGAAGCTTGGCACACCTTTGAATTGAAAGTGTCTTTCGGCAGTCCCTGCTTGGGGTAATTCCAGAGGAAACAAACCACAAAAACAGAACTTAGAACTACTTTATTTTGTCAAGGTTCAAGGAACTAGCACAAACTGTGTTTGATTTAGACTTCCAAACACATCTATCTATATAGGAAGAAATAGAGTGAAACCTAAAAATTCTGTTACTGGAAACGAACGCATCAAGCAAGGAGAGTGAAAATTGGGCAGCTAAGGGGACTTAGTGAACTGATTATTACCACAGAGAATCATCTAGATTGGGTGAAAAAATATTTGCCGAGATTTCAGAAAACCAGTAGTTTTTTGGAAGCTTGGCACACCTTTCCAATGAATGTGTTTTAAGCAGTCTTTGCTTGTGGCTATTTCAAGAGGAAACAAACGACAAAGACAGAACTTAGAACTACTTTATTTTGTCAACTTTCAAGGAGCTAGCACAAACCGTGTTTGATTTAGACTTAAAAAACACATCTATCTATATAGGAGGAAATAGAGTGAAAGCGAAAAACTCATACTGTTACTGGTAACGAACGCTTCATCATACAAGAGTGAAAATTGGGCAGCTAAGTGGACTTAGTGAACTGATCATTACCACAGAGATCATCAAGGTCGGATGAAAAAAAATTTGCCGAGTATTCAGAAAACCAGTAGTCTTTTGGAAGCTGGGCACACCTTTGAAATGAAAGTGTCTTTCGGAAGTCTCTGCTTGGGGAAATTCAAGAGGAAACAAACCACAAAGACAGAACTTAGAACTACTTTATTTTGTCAAGTTTCAAGGAGCTAGCACAAACCGTGTTTGATTTAGACTTCCAAACACATCTATCTATATAGGAGGAAATAGAGTGAAACCTAAAAACTCAAACTGTTACTGGTAACGAACGATTCATCCTAGAAGAGTGAATATTGGGCAGCTAAGTGGACTTAGTGAACTGATCATTAACACAGAGATCAGCAAGGTCGGATGAAAAAAAATTTGCCAAGTATTCAGAAAACCAGTAGTTTTTTGGAAGCTTGGCACACCTTTCCAATGAATGTGTTTTACGCAGTCTTTGCTTGTGCCTATTTCAAGAGGAAACAAACCACAAAAACAGACCTTAGAACTACTTTATTTTGTCAAGTTTCAAGGAGCTAGCACAAACCGTGTTTGATTTAGACTTCCAAACACATCTATCTATATAGGAGGAAATAGAGTGAAATCTAAAAATTCTAAGTGTTACTGGAAACGAATGCTTAAAGCAAGAAAAGTGAAAATTGGGCAGCTAAGTGGACTTAGTGAAGTGATCATTACCACACAGAATCATCTGGATTGGGTGAAAAAATATTTGCTGAGATTTCAGCAAACCAGTAGTTTTTTGAAAGCTTGGCACACCTTTGAAATGAAAGTGTCTTTCGGCAGTCTCTGCTTGTGGTAATTCAAGAGGAAACAAACCACAAGACAGAACTTATAACTACTTTATTTTGTCAAGTTTCAAGGAGCTAGCACAAACCGTGTTTGATTTAGACTTCCAAACACATCTATCTATATAGGAGGAAATAGAGTGAAACCTAAAAATTCTAAGTGTTACTGGAAACGAACGCTTGAACCAAGAAGAGTGAAAATTGGGCAGCTAAGTGGACTGAGTGAACTGATCATTACCACAGAGCATCATCTAGATTGGGTGAAAAAATATTTGCCGAGATTTCAGAAAACCAGTAGTTTTTTGGAAGCTTGGCACACCTTTCCAATGAATGTGTTTTACGCAGTCTTTGCTTGTGGCTATTTCAAGAGGAAACAAACCACAAAGACAGAACTTAGAACAACTTTATTTTGTCAAGTTTCAAGGTGCTAGCACAAACCGTGTTTGATTTAGACTTCCAAACACATCTATCGATATAGGAGGAAATAGAGTGAAACCTAAAAACTCAAACTGTTACTGGTAACGAACGCTTCATGCTAGAAGAGTGAATTTTGGGCAGCTAAGTGGACTTAGTGAACTGATCATTACCACAGAGATCATCAAGGTCAGATGAAAAAATATTTGCCGAGATTTCAGAAAACCAGTAGTTTTTTGGAAGCTTGGCACACCTTTGAAATGAAAGTGTCTTTCGGCAGTCTCTGCTTGGGGTAATTCAAGAGGAAGCAAACCACAAAGACAGAACTTAGAACTGCTTTATTTTGTCAAGGTTCAAGGAGCTAGCACGAACCGTGTTTGATTTAGACTTAAAAAACATATCTCTCTATATAGGAGGAAATAGAGTGAAACCTAAAAACTCATACTGTTACTGGTAACGAACGCTTCATCCCAGAAGAGTGAATATTGGGCAGCTAAGTGGACTTAGTGAACTGATCATTACCACAGAGATCATCAAGGTCGGATAAAAAAAATTTGCCGAGTATTCAGAAAACCAGTAGTTTTTTGGAAGCTTGGCACACCATTCCAATGAATGTGTTTTACACAGTCTTTGCTTGTGCCTATTTCAAGAGGAAAGAAACCACAAAGACAGAACTTAGAACTACTTTATTTTGTCAAGTTTCAAAGAGCTAGCACAAACCGTGTTCGATTTAGACTTCCAAACACATCTATCGATATAGGAGGAAATAGAGTGAAACCTAAAAACTCAAACTGTTACTGGTAACCAACGCTTCATCCTAGAAGAGTGAATATTGGGCAGCTAAGTGGACTTAGTGAACTGATCATTACCACAGAGATCATCAAGGTCGGATGAAAAAAAATTTGCCGAGAATTCAGAAAACCAGTAGTTTTTTGGAAGCTTGGCACACCTTTGCAATGAATGTGTTTTACGCAGTCTTTGCTTGTGGCTATTTCACGAGGAAACCAACCACAAAGACACAACTTAGAACAACTTATTTTGTCAAGTTTCAAGGAGCTAGCACAAACCGTGTTTGATTTAGACTTCCAAACACATCTATCTATATAGGAGGAAATAGAGTGAAACCTAAAAACTCAAACTGTTACTGGTAACGAACGCTTCATGCTAGAAGAGTGAATATTGGGCAGCTAAGTGGACTTAGTGAACTGATCATTACCACAGAGAATCATCTAGATTGGGTGAAAAAATATTTGCCGAGATTTCAGAAAACCAGTAGTTTTTTGGAAGCTTGGCACACCTTTCCAATGAATGTGTTTTACACAGTCTCTGCTTGTTGCTATTTCACGAGGAAACCAACCACAAAGACAGAACTTAGAACAACTTATTTTGTCAAGTTTCAAGGAGCTAGCACAAACCGTGTTTGATTTAGACTTCCAAACACATCTATCTATATAGGAGGAAATAGAGTGAAACCTAAAAACTCAAACTGTTACTGGTAACGAACGCTTCATGCTAGAGAGTGAATATTGGGCAGCTAAGTGGACTTAGTGAACTGATCATTACCACAGAGATCATCAAGGTCGGATGAAAAAATATTTGCCGAGATTTCAGAAAACCAGTAGTTTTTTGGAAGCTTGGCACACCTTTGAAATGAAAGTGTCTTTCGGCAGTCTCTGCTTGGGGTAATTCAAGAGGAAACAAACCACAAAGACAGAACTTAGAACTGCTTTATTTTGTCAAGGTTCAAGGAGCTAGCACGAACCGTGTTTGATTTAGACTTAAAAAACATATCTCTCTATATAGGAAGAAATAGAGTGAAACCTAAAAACTCATACTGTTACTGGTAACGAATGCTTCATCCCAGAAGAGTGAATATTGGGCAGCTAAGTGGACTTAGTGAACTGATCATTACCACAGAGATCATCAAGGTCGGATGAAAAAAAATTTGCCGAGTATTCAGAAAACCAGTAGTTTTTTGGAAGCTTGGCACACCATTCCAATGAATGTGTTTTACACAGTCTTTGCTTGTGCCTATTTCAAGAGGAAAGAAACCACAAAGACAGAACTTAGAACTACTTTATTTTGTCAAGTTTCAAAGAGCTAGCACAAACTGTGTTCGATTTAGACTTCCAAACACATCTATCGATATAGGAGGAAATAGAGTGAAACCTAAAAACTCAAACTGTTACTGGTAACCAACGCTTCATCCTAGAAGAGTGAATATTGGGCAGCTAAGTGGACTTAGTGAACTGATCATTACCACAGAGATCATCAAGGTCGGATGAAAAAAAATTTGCCGAGTATTCAGAAAACCAGTAGTTTTTTGGAAGCTTGGCACACCTTTGCAATGAATGTGTTTTACGCAGTCTTTGCTTGTGGCTATTTCACGAGGAAATCAACCACAAAGACACAACTTAGAACAACTTATTTTGTCAAGTTTCAAGGAGCTAGCACAAACCGTGTTTGATTTAGACTTCCAAACACATCTATCTATATAGGAGGAAATACAGTGAAATCTAAAATTCTAAGTGTTACTGGAAACGAACGCTTGAAGCAAGAAGAGTGAAAATTGGGCAGCTAAGTGGACTTAGTGAACTGATCATTACCACAGAGAATCATCTAGATTGGGTGAAAAAATATTTGCCGAGATTTCAGAAAACCAGTAGTTTTTTGGAAGCTTGGCACACCTTTGAATTGAAAGTGTCTTTCGGGAGTCCCTGCTTGGGGTAATTCCAGAGGAAAGAAACCACACAAACAGAACTTAGAACTACTTTATTTTGTCAAGGTTCAAGGAGCTAGCACAAACCGTGTTTGATTTAGACTTCCAAATACATCTATCTATATAGGAGGAAATAGAGTGAAACCTAAAATTCTGTTACTGGAAACGAACGCTTCAAGCAAGGAGAGTGAAAATTGGGAAGCTAAGGGGACTTAGTGAACTGATCATTACCACAGAGAATCATCTAGATTGGGTGAAAAAATATTTGCCGAGATTTCAGAAAACCAGTAGTTTTTTGGAAGCTTGGCACACCTTTCCAATGAATGTGTTTTACGCAGTCTTTGCTTGTGGCTATTTCAAGAGGAAACAAACCACAAAGACAGAACTTAGAACAACTTTATTTTGTCAAGTTTCAGGGAGCTAGCAAAAACCATGTTTGATTTAGACTTCCAAACACATCTATCTAGATAGGAGGAAATAGAGTGAAACCTAAAAACTCAAACTGTTACTCGTAACGAACGCTTCATTTTAGAAGAGTGAATATTGGGCAGCTAAGTGGACTTAGTGAACTGATCATTACCACAGAGATCATCAGGGTCGGATGAAAAAAAATTTGCCGAGTATTCAGAAATCCAGTAGTTTTTTGGAAGCTTGGCACACCATTCCAAGGAATGTGTTTTACGCAGTCTTTGCTTGTGCCTATTTCAAGAGGAAACAAACCACAAAGACACAACTTAGAACTACTTTATTTTGTAAAGTTTCAAGGAGCCAGCACAAACCGTGTTTGATTTAGACTTCCAAACACATCTATCGATATAGGAGGAAATAGAGTGAAACCTAAAAACTCAAACTGTTACTGGTAACCAAGGCTTCATCCTAGAAGAGTGAAAATTGGGCAGCTAAGTGGACTTAGTGAACTGATTATTACCACAGAGATCATCAGGGTCGGACGAAAAAAAATTTGCCGAGTATTCAGAAAACCAGTAGTTTTTTGGAAGCTTGGCACACCATTCCAAGGAATGTGTTTTATGCAGTCTTTGCTTGTGCCTATTTCAAGAGGAAACAAACCACAAAGACAGAACTTAGAACTACTTTATTTTGTCAAGTTTCAAGGAGCCAGCACAAACCGTGTTTGATTTAGACTTCCAAACACATCTATCGATATAGGAGGAAATAGAGTGAAACCTAAAAACTCAAACTGTTACTGGTAACCAAGGCTTCATCCTAGAATAGTGAAAATTGGGCAGCTAAGTGGACTTAGTGAACTGATCATTACCACAGAGAATCATCTAGATTGGGTGAAAAAATATTTGCCGAGATTTCAGAAAACCAGTAGTTTTTTGGAAGCTTGGCACACCTTTCCAATGAATGTGTTTTACGCAGTCTTTGCTTGTGGCTATTTCAAGAGGAAACAAACCACAAAGACAGAACTTAGAACAACTTTATTTTGTCAAGTTTCAGGGAGCTAGCAAAAACCATGTTTGATTTAGACTTCCAAACACATCTATCTAGATAGGAGGAAATAGAGTGAAACCTAAAAACTCAAACTGTTACTCGTAACGAACGCTTCAATTTAGAAGAGTGAATATTGGGCAGCTAAGTGGACTTAGTGAACTGATCATTACCACAGAGATCATCAGGGTCGGATGAAAAAAAATTTGCCGAGTATTCAGAAAAAAAGTAGTTTTTTGGAAGCTAGGCACACCATTCCAAGGAATGTGTTTTACGCAGTCTTTGCTTGTGCCTATTTCAAGAGGAAACAAACCACAAAGACGCAACTTAGAACTACTTTATTTTGTCAAGTTTCAAGGAGCCAGCACAAACCGTGTTTGATTTAGACTTCCAAACACATCTATCTAGATAGGAGGAAATAGAGTGAAACCTAAAAACACAAACTGTTACTCGTAACGAACGCTTCATTTTAGAAGAGTGAATATTGGGCAGCTAAGTGGACTTAGTGAACTGATCATTACCACAGAGAACATCAGGGTCGGACGAAAAAAAATTTGCCGAGTATTCAGAAAACCAGTAGTTTTTTGGAAGCTTGGCACACCATTCCAAGGAATGTGTTTTACGCAGTCTTTGCTTGTGCCTATTTCAAGAGGAAACAAACCACAAAGACAGAACTTAGAACTACTTTATTTTGTCAAGTTTCAAGGAGCCAGCACAAACCGTGTTTGATTTAGACTTCCAAACACATCTATCAATATAGGAGGAAATAGAGTGAAACCTAAAAACTCAAACTGTTACTGGTAACCAAGGCTTCATCCTAGAATAGTGAAAATTGGGCAGCTAAGTGGACTTAGTGAACTGATCATTACCACAGAGAATCATCTAGATTGGGTGAAAAAATATTTGCCGAGATTTCAGAAAACCAGTAGTTTTTTGGAAGCTGGGCACACCATTGAAATGAAAGTGTCTATCGGCAGTCTCTGCTTGGGGTAATTAAAGAGGAAACAAACCACAAAGACAGAACTTAGAACTACTTTATTTTGTCAAGTTTCAAGGAGCTAGCACAAACCGTGTTTGATTTAGACTTCCAAACACATCTATCTATATAGGAGGAAATAGAGTGAAACCTAAAAATTCTAAGTGTTACTGGAAACGAACGCTTGAAGCAAGAAGAGTGAAAATTGGGCAGCTAAGTGGACTTAGTGAACTGATCATTACCACAGAGAATCATCTAGATTGGGTGAAAAAATATTTGCCGAGATTTCAGAAAACCAGTAGTTTTTTGGAAGCTTGGCACACCTTTGAATTGAAAGTGTCTTTCGGCAGTCCCTGCTTGGGGTAATTCCAGAGGAAAGAAACCACAAAAACAGAACTTAGAACTACTTTATTTTGTCAAGTTTCAAGGACCTAGCACAAACCGTGTTTGATATAGAATTCCAAACACATCTATCTATACAGGAGGAAATAAAGTGAAACCTAAAAACTCAAACTGTTACTGGTAACGAACGCTTCATCCTAGAAGAGTGAATATTGGGCAGCGAAGTGGACTTAGTGAACTGATCATTAACACAGAGACCAGCAAGTTCGGATGAAAAAAATTTTGCCGAGTATTCAGAAAACCAGTAGTTTTTTGGAAGCTTGGCACACCTTTCCAATGAATGTGTTTTACGCAGTCTTTGCTTGTGCCTATTTCAAGAGGAAACAAACCACAAAAACAGACCTTAGAACTACTTTATTTTGTCAAGTTTCAAGGAGCTAGCACAAACCGTGTTTGATTTAGACTTCCAAACACATCTATCTATATAGGAGGAAATACAGTGAAATCTAAAATTCTAAGTGTTACTGGAAACGAACGCTTGAAGCAAGAAGAGTGAAAATTGGGCAGCTAAGTGGACTTAGTGAACTGATCATTACCACAGAGAATCATCCTAATTGGGTGAAAAAATATTTGCCGAGATTTCAGAAAACCAGTAGTTTTTTGGAAGCTTGGCACACCTTTGAATTGAAAGTGTCTTTCGGCAGTCCCTGCTTGGGGTAATTCCAGAGGAAAGAAACCACACAAACAGAACTTAGAACTACTTTATTTTGTCAAGGTTCAAGGAGCTAGCACAAACCGTGTTTGATTTAGACTTCCAAATACATCTATCTATATAGGAGGAAATAGAGTGAAACCTAAAATTCTGTTACTGGAAACGAACGCTTCAAGAAAGGAGAGTGAAAATTGGGAAGCTAAGGGGACTTAGTGAACTGATCATTACCACAGAGAATCATCTAGATTGGGTGAAAAAATATTTGCCGAGATTTCAGAAAACCAGTAGTTTTTTGGAAGCTTGGCACACCTTTCCAATGAATGTGTTTTACGCAGTCTTTGCTTGTGGCTATTTCAAGAGGAAACAAACCACAAAGACAGAACTTAGAACAACTTTATTTTGTCAAGTTTCAGGGAGCTAGCAAAAACCATGTTTGATTTAGACTTCCAAACACATCTATCTAGATAGGAGGAAATAGAGTGAAACCTAAAAACTCAAACTGTTACTCGTAACGAACGCTTCATTTTAGAAGAGTGAATATTGGGCAGCTAAGTGGACTTAGTGAACTGATCATTACCACAGAGATCATCAGGGTCGGATGAAAAAAAATTTGCCGAGTATTCAGAAATCCAGTAGTTTTTTGGAAGCTTGGCACACCATTCCAAGGAATGTGTTTTACGCAGTCTTTGCTTGTGCCTATTTCAAGAGGAAACAAACCACAAAGACACAACTTAGAACTACTTTATTTTGTAAAGTTTCAAGGAGCCAGCACAAACCGTGTTTGATTTAGACTTCCAAACACATCTATCGATATAGGAGGAAATAGAGTGAAACCTAAAAACTCAAACTGTTACTGGTAACCAAGGCTTCATCCTAGAAGAGTGAAAATTGGGCAGCTAAGTGGACTTAGTGAACTGATTATTACCACAGAGATCATCAGGGTCGGACGAAAAAAAATTTGCCGAGTATTCAGAAAACCAGTAGTTTTTTGGAAGCTTGGCACACCATTCCAAGGAATGTGTTTTATGCAGTCTTTGCTTGTGCCTATTTCAAGAGGAAACAAACCACAAAGACAGAACTTAGAACTACTTTATTTTGTCAAGTTTCAAGGAGCCAGCACAAACCGTGTTTGATTTAGACTTCCAAACACATCTATCGATATAGGAGGAAATAGAGTGAAACCTAAAAACTCAAACTGTTACTGGTAACCAAGGCTTCATCCTAGAATAGTGAAAATTGGGCAGCTAAGTGGACTTAGTGAACTGATCATTACCACAGAGAATCATCTAGATTGGGTGAAAAAATATTTGCCGAGATTTCAGAAAACCAGTAGTTTTTTGGAAGCTTGGCACACCTTTCCAATGAATGTGTTTTACGCAGTCTTTGCTTGTGGCTATTTCAAGAGGAAACAAACCACAAAGACAGAACTTAGAACAACTTTATTTTGTCAAGTTTCAGGGAGCTAGCAAAAACCATGTTTGATTTAGACTTCCAAACACATCTATCTAGATAGGAGGAAATAGAGTGAAACCTAAAAACTCAAACTGTTACTCGTAACGAACGCTTCAATTTAGAAGAGTGAATATTGGGCAGCTAAGTGGACTTAGTGAACTGATCATTACCACAGAGATCATCAGGGTCGGATGAAAAAAAATTTGCCGAGTATTCAGAAAAAAAGTAGTTTTTTGGAAGCTAGGCACACCATTCCAAGGAATGTGTTTTACGCAGTCTTTGCTTGTGCCTATTTCAAGAGGAAACAAACCACAAAGACGCAACTTAGAACTACTTTATTTTGTCAAGTTTCAAGGAGCCAGCACAAACCGTGTTTGATTTAGACTTCCAAACACATCTATCTAGATAGGAGGAAATAGAGTGAAACCTAAAAACACAAACTGTTACTCGTAACGAACGCTTCATTTTAGAAGAGTGAATATTGGGCAGCTAAGTGGACTTAGTGAACTGATCATTACCACAGAGAACATCAGGGTCGGACGAAAAAAAATTTGCCGAGTATTCAGAAAACCAGTAGTTTTTTGGAAGCTTGGCACACCATTCCAAGGAATGTGTTTTACGCAGTCTTTGCTTGTGCCTATTTCAAGAGGAAACAAACCACAAAGACAGAACTTAGAACTACTTTATTTTGTCAAGTTTCAAGGAGCCAGCACAAACCGTGTTTGATTTAGACTTCCAAACACATCTATCAATATAGGAGGAAATAGAGTGAAACCTAAAAACTCAAACTGTTACTGGTAACCAAGGCTTCATCCTAGAATAGTGAAAATTGGGCAGCTAAGTGGACTTAGTGAACTGATCATTACCACAGAGAATCATCTAGATTGGGTGAAAAAATATTTGCCGAGATTTCAGAAAACCAGTAGTTTTTTGGAAGCTGGGCACACCATTGAAATGAAAGTGTCTATCGGCAGTCTCTGCTTGGGGTAATTAAAGAGGAAACAAACCACAAAGACAGAACTTAGAACTACTTTATTTTGTCAAGTTTCAAGGAGCTAGCACAAACCGTGTTTGATTTAGACTTCCAAACACATCTATCTATATAGGAGGAAATAGAGTGAAACCTAAAAATTCTAAGTGTTACTGGAAACGAACGCTTGAAGCAAGAAGAGTGAAAATTGGGCAGCTAAGTGGACTTAGTGAACTGATCATTACCACAGAGAATCATCTAGATTGGGTGAAAAAATATTTGCCGAGATTTCAGAAAACCAGTAGTTTTTTGGAAGCTTGGCACACCTTTGAATTGAAAGTGTCTTTCGGCAGTCCCTGCTTGGGGTAATTCCAGAGGAAAGAAACCACAAAAACAGAACTTAGAACTACTTTATTTTGTCAAGTTTCAAGGACCTAGCACAAACCGTGTTTGATATAGAATTCCAAACACATCTATCTATACAGGAGGAAATAAAGTGAAACCTAAAAACTCAAACTGTTACTGGTAACGAACGCTTCATCCTAGAAGAGTGAATATTGGGCAGCGAAGTGGACTTAGTGAACTGATCATTAACACAGAGACCAGCAAGTTCGGATGAAAAAAATTTTGCCGAGTATTCAGAAAACCAGTAGTTTTTTGGAAGCTTGGCACACCTTTCCAATGAATGTGTTTTACGCAGTCTTTGCTTGTGCCTATTTCAAGAGGAAACAAACCACAAAAACAGACCTTAGAACTACTTTATTTTGTCAAGTTTCAAGGAGCTAGCACAAACCGTGTTTGATTTAGACTTCCAAACACATCTATCTATATAGGAGGAAATACAGTGAAATCTAAAATTCTAAGTGTTACTGGAAACGAACGCTTGAAGCAAGAAGAGTGAAAATTGGGCAGCTAAGTGGACTTAGTGAACTGATCATTACCACAGAGAATCATCCTAATTGGGTGAAAAAATATTTGCCGAGATTTCAGAAAACCAGTAGTTTTTTGGAAGCTTGGCACACCTTTGAATTGAAAGTGTCTTTCGGCAGTCCCTGCTTGGGGTAATTCCAGAGGAAAGAAACCACACAAACAGAACTTAGAACTACTTTATTTTGTCAAGGTTCAAGGAGCTAGCACAAACCGTGTTTGATTTAGACTTCCAAATACATCTATCTATATAGGAGGAAATAGAGTGAAACCTAAAATTCTGTTACTGGAAACGAACGCTTCAAGAAAGGAGAGTGAAAATTGGGAAGCTAAGGGGACTTAGTGAACTGATCATTACCACAGAGAATCATCTAGATTGGGTGAAAAAATATTTGCCGAGATTTCAGAAAACCAGTAGTTTTTTGGAAGCTTGGCACACCTTTCCAATGAATGTGTTTTACGCAGTCTTTGCTTGTGGCTATTTCAAGAGGAAACAAACCACAAAGACAGAACTTAGAACAACTTTATTTTGTCAAGTTTCAGGGAGCTAGCAAAAACCATGTTTGATTTAGACTTCCAAACACATCTATCTAGATAGGAGGAAATAGAGTGAAACCTAAAAACTCAAACTGTTACTCGTAACGAACGCTTCATTTTAGAAGAGTGAATATTGGGCAGCTAAGTGGACTTAGTGAACTGATCATTACCACAGAGATCATCAGGGTCGGATGAAAAAAAATTTGCCGAGTATTCAGAAAACCAGTAGTTTTTTGGAAGCTTGGCACACCATTCCAAGGAATGTGTTTTACGCAGTCTTTGCTTGTGCCTATTTCAAGAGGAAACAAACCACAAAGTCACAACTTAGAACTACTTTATTTTGTAAAGTTTCAAGGAGCCAGCACAAACCGTGTTTGATTTAGACTTCCAAACACATCTATCTATATAGGAGGAAATAGAGTGAAACCTAAAAATTCTGTTACTGGAAACGAACGCTTCAAGCAAGGAGAGTGAAAATTGGGCAGCTAAGTGGACTTAGTGAACGGATCATTACCACAGAGAATCATCTAGATTGGGTGAAAAAATATTTGCCGAGATTTCAGAAAACCAGTAGTTTTTTGGAAGCTTGGCACACCTTTGAATTGAAAGTGTCTTTCGGCAGTTCCTGCTTGGGGTAATTCCAGAGGAAAGAAACCACAAAAACAGAACTTAGAACTACTTTATTTTGTCAAGTTTCAAGGAGCTAGCACAAACCGTGTTTGATTTAGACTTCCAAACACATCTATCTATATAGGAGGAAATAGAGTGAAACCTAAAAATTCTAAGTGTTACTGGAAACGAACGCTTGAAGCAAGAAGAGTGAAAATTGGGCAGCTAAGTGGACTTAGTGAACTGATCATTACCACAGAGAATCATCTAGATTGGGTGAAAACATATTTGCCGAGATTTCAGAAAACCAGTAGTTTTTTGGAAGCTTGGCACACCTTTCCAATGAATGTGTTTCATGCAGTCTTCGCTTGTGGCTATTTCAAGATGAAACAAACCACCAAGACAGAACTTAGAACAACTTTATTTTGTCACGTTTCAAGGAGCTAGCACAAACCGTGTTTGATTTAGACTTCCAAACACATCTATCTATATAGGAGGAAATAGAGTGAAACCTAAAAACTCAAACTGTTAGTGATAACCAAGGCTTCATCCTAGAAGAGTGAATATTGGGCAGCTAAGTGGACTTAGTGAACTGATCATTACCACAGATATCATCAAGGTCGGAAAAAAAAATTTGCCGAGTATTCAGAAAACCAGTAGTTTTTTGCAAGCTTGGCACACCTTTCCAATGAATGTGTATTACGCAGTCTTTGCTTGTGTATTTCAAGAGGAAACAAACCACAAAGACAGAACTTAGAACTACTTTATTTTGTCAACTTTCAAGGAGCTAGCACAAACCGTGTTTGATTTAGACTTCCAAACACATCTATCTATATAGGAGGAAATAGAGTGAAACCTAAAAATTTTAAGAGTTACTGGAAACGAACGCTTCAAGCAAGGACAGTGAAAATTGGGCAGCTAAGTGGACTTAGTGAACTGATCATTACCACAGAGAATCATCTAGATTGGGTGAAAAAATATTTGCCGAGATTTCAGAAAACCAGTAGTTTTTTGGATGCTTGGCACACCTTTCCAATGAATGTGTTTTACACAGTCTCTGCTTGTTTCTATTTCACGAGGAAACCAACCACAAAGACAGAACTTAGAACAACTTTATTTTGTCAAGTTTCAAGGAGCTAGCACAAACCGTGTTTGATTTAGACTTCCAAACACATCTATCTATATAGGAGGAAATAGAGTGAAACCTAAAAACTCAAACTGTTACTGGTAACGAACGCTTCATCCTAGAAGAGTGAAAATTGGGCAGCTAAGTGGACTTAGTGAACTGATCATTACCTCAGAGAATCATCTAGATTGGGTGGAAAAATATTTGCCGAGATTTCAGAAAACCAGTAGTTTTTTGGAAGCTGGGCACACCATTGAAATGAAAGTGTCTTTCGGCAGTCTCTGCTTGGGGTAATTCAAGATCAAACAAACCACAAAGACAGAACTTAGAACTACTTTATTTTGCCAAGTTTCAAGGAGCTAGCACAAACCGTGTTTGATTTAGACTTCCAAACACATCTATCTATATAGGAGGAAATAGAGTGAAACCTAAACTCAAACTGTTACTGGAACCGAACGCTTGAAGCAAGAAGAGTGAAAATTGGGCAGCTAAGTGGACTTAGTGAACTGATCATTACCACAGAGAATCATCTAGATTGGGTGAAAAAATATTTGCAGAGATTTCAGAAAACCAGTAGTTTTTTGGAAGCTTGGCACACCTTTGAATTGAAAGTGTCTTTCGGCAGTCCCTGCTTGGGGTAATTCCAGAGGAAACAAACCACAAAAACAGAACTTAGAACTACTTTATTTTGTCAAGGTTCAAGGAACTAGCACAAACCGTGTTTGATTTAGACTTCCAAACACATCTATCTATATAGGAAGAAATAGAGTGAAACCTAAAAATTCTGTTACTGGAAACGAACGCTTCAAGCAAGGAGAGTGAAAATTGGGCAGCTAAGGGGACTTAGTGAACTGATTATTACCACAGAGAATCATCTAGATTGGGTGAAAAAATATTTGCCGAGATTTCAGAAAACCAGTAGTTTTTTGGAAGCTTGGCACACCTTTCCAATGAATGTGTTTTAAGCAGTCTTTGCTTGTGGCTATTTCAAGAGGAAACAAACGACAAAGACAGAACTTAGAACTACTTTATTTTGTCAACTTTCAAGGAGCTAGCACAAACCGTGTTTGATTTAGACTTAAAAAACACATCTATCTATATAGGAGGAAATAGAGTGAAAGCGAAAAACTCATACTGTTACTGGTAACGAACGCTTCATCATACAAGAGTGAAAATTGGGCAGCTAAGTGGACTTAGTGAACTGATCATTACCACAGAGATCATCAAGGTCGGATGAAAAAAAATTTGCCGAGTATTCAGAAAACCAGCAGTCTTTTGGAAGCTGGGCACACCTTTGAAATTAAAGTGTCTTTCGGAAGTCTCTGCTTGGGGAAATTCAAGAGGAAACAAACCACAAAGACAGAACTTAGAACTACTTTATTTTGTCAAGTTTCAAGGAGCTAGCACAAACCGTGTTTGATTTAGACTTCCAAACACATCTATCTATATAGGACGAAATAGAGTGAAACCTAAAAACTCAAACTGTTACTGGTAACGAACGATTCATCCTAGAAGAGTGAATATTGGGCAGCTAAGTGGACTTAGTGAACTGATCATTAACACAGAGATCAGCAAGGTCGGATGAAAAAAAATTTGCCAAGTATTCAGAAAACCAGTAGTTTTTTGGAAGCTTGGCACACCTTTCCAATGAATGTGTTTTACGCAGTCTTTGCTTGTGCCTATTTCAAGAGGAAACAAACCACAAAAACAGACCTTAGAACTACTTTATTTTGTCAAGTTGCAAGGAGCTAGCACAAACCGTGTTTGATTTAGACTTCCAACCACATCTATCTATATAGGAGGAAATAGAGTGAAATCTAAAAATTCTAAGTGTTACTGGAAACGAACGCTTAAAGCAAGAAAAGTGAAAATTGGGCAGCTAAGTGGACTTAGTGAAGTGATCATTACCACAGAGAATCATCTGGATTGGGTGAAAAAATATTTGCTGAGATTTCAGCAAACCAGTAGTTTTTTGAAAGCTTGGCACACCTTTGAAATGAAAGTGTCTTTCGGCAGTCTCTGCTTGTGGTAATTCAAGAGGAAACAAACCACAAGACAGAACTTATAACTACTTTATTTTGTCAAGTTTCAAGGAGCTAGCACAAACCGTGTTTGATTTAGACTTCCAAACACATCTATCTATATAGGAGGAAATAGAGTGAAACCTAAAAATTCTAAGTGTTACTGGAAACGAACGCTTGAACCAAGAAGAGTGAAAATTGGGCAGCTAAGTGGACTGAGTGAACTGATCATTACCACAGAGAATCATCTAGATTGGGTGAAAAAATATTTGCAGAGATTTCAGAAAACCAGTAGTTTTTTGGAAGCTTGGCACACCTTTCCAATGAATGTGTTTTACGCAGTCTTTGCTTGTGGCTATTTCAAGAGGAAACAAACCACAAAGACAGAACTTAGAACAACTTTATTTTGTCAAGTTTCAAGGTGCTAGCACAAACCTTGTTTGATTTAGACTTCCAAACACATCTATCGATATAGGAGGAAATAGAGTGAAACCTAAAAACTCAAACTGTTACTGGTAACGAACGCTTCATTTTAGAAGAGTGAATATTGGGCAGCTAAGTGGACTTAGTGAACTGATCATTACCACAGAGATCATCAAGGTCGGATGAAAAAAAATTTGCCGAGTATTCAGAAAACCAGTAGTTTTTCGGAAGCTTGGCACACCATTCCAAGGAGTGTGTTTTACGCAGTCTTTGCTTGTGCCTATTTCAAGAGGAAACAAACCACAAAGACTGAACTTAGATCTACTTTATTTTGTCAAGTTTCAAGGAGCCAGCACAAACCGTGTTTGATTTAGACTTCCAAACACATCTATCGATATAGGAGGAAATAGAGTGAAACCTAAAAACTCAAACTGTTACTGGTAACCAACGCTTCATACTAGAATAGTGAATATTGGGCAGCTAAGTGGACTTAGTTTACTGATCATTACCACAGAGATAATCAAGGTCGGATGAAAAAAAATTTGTCGAGTATTCAGAAAACCATTAGTTTTTTGGAAGCTTGGCACACCTTTCCAATGAATGTGTTTTACGCAGTCTTTGCTTGTGGCTATTTCAAGAGGAAACAAACCCCAAAGACAGAACTTAGAACTACTTTATTTTGTCAAGATTCAAGGAACTAGCACAAACCGTGTTTGATTTAGACTTCCAAACACATCTATCTATATAGGAGGAAATAGAGTGACACCTAAAAATTCTAAGTGTTACTGGAAAGGAACGCTTCAAGGAAGTAGAGAGAAAACTGGGCAGCTAAGTGGACTTAGTGAACTGATCATTACCGCAGAGAATCACTAGATTGGGTGAAAACATATTTGCCGAGATTTCAGAAAACCAGTAGTTTTTTGGAAGCTTGGCACACCTTTCCAATGAATGTGTTTTACGCAGTCTTCGCTTGTGGCTATTTCAAGATGAAAAAAACCACAAAGGCAGAACTTAGAACAACTTTATTTTGTCACGTTTCAAGGAGCTAGCACAAACCGTGTTTGATTTAGACTTCCAAACACATCTATCTATATAGGAGGAAATAGAGTGAAACCTAAAAACTCAAACTGTTACTGGTAACGAACGCTTCATGCTAGAAGAGTGAATATTGGGCAGCTAAGTGGACTTAGTGAACTGATCATTACCACAGAGAATCATCTAGATTGGGTGAAAAAATATTTGCCGAGATTTCAGAAAACCAGTAGTTTTTTGGAAGCTTGGCACACCTTTCCAATGAATGTGTTTTACACAGTCTCTGCTTGTTGCTATTTCACGAGGAAACCAACCACAAAGACAGAACTTAGAACAACTTATTTTGTCAAGTTTCAAGGAGCTAGCACAAACCGTGTTTGATTTAGACTTCAAAACACATCTATCAATATAGGAGGAAATAGAGTGAAACCTAAAAACTCAAACTGTTACTGGTAACGAACGCTTCATGCTAGAGAGTGAATATTGGGCAGCTAAGTGGACTTAGTGAACTGATCATTACCACAGAGATCATCAAGGTCGGATGAAAAAATATTTGCCGAGGTTTCAGAAAACCAGTAGTTTTTTGGAAGCTTGGCACACCTTTGAAATGAAAGTGTCTTTCGGCAGTCTCTGCTTGGGGTAATTCAAGAGGAAACAAACCACAAAGACAGAACTTAGAACTGCTTTATTTTGTCAAGTTTCACGGAGCTAGCACAAACCGTGTTTGATTTAGACTTCCAAACACATCTATCTATATAGGAGGAAATAGAGTGAAACCTAAAAATTCTAAGTGTTACTGGAAACGAACGCTTGAAGGAAGAAGAGTGAAAATTGGGCAGCTAAGTGGACTTAGTGAACTGATCATTACCACAGAGAATCATCTAGATTGGGTGAAAAAATATTTGCCGAGATTTCAGAAAACCAGTAGTTTTTTGGAAGCTTGGCACACCTTTGAAATGAAAGTGTCTTTCGGCGGTCCCTGATTGGTGTAATTCCAGAGGAAACAAACCACAAAAACAGAACTTAGAACTACTTTATTTTGTCAAGGTTCAAGGAGCTAGCACGAACCGTGTTTGATTTAGACTTAAAAAACACATCTCTCTATATAGGAGGAAATAGAGTGAAACCTAAAAACTCATACTGTTACTGGTAACGAACGCTTCATCCTAGAAGAGTGAATATTGGGCAGCTAAGTGGACTTAGTGAACTGATCATTACCACAGAGATCATCAAGGTCGGATGAAAAAAAATTTGCCAAGTATTCAGAAAACCAGTAGTTTTTTGGAAGCTTGGGACACCTTTCCAATGAATGTGTTTTACGCAGTCTTTGCTTGTGGCTATTTCAAGAGGAAACAAACCACAAAGACAGAACTTAGAACTACTTTATTTTGTCAAGTTTCAAGGAGCTAGCACAAACCCTGTTTGATTTAGACTTCCAAACACAACTATCTATATATGAGAAAATAGAGAGAAACCTAAAAATTCTAAGTGTTACTGGAAACGAACGCTTCAAGCAAGAAGAGTGAAAATTGGGCAGCTAAGTGGACTTAGTGAACTGATCATTACCACAGAGAATCGTCTAAATTGTGTGAAAAAATGTTTGGCGAGATTTCAGGAAACCAGTAGTTTTTTGGAAGCTGGGCACACCTTTGAAATGAAAGTGTCTTTCGGCAGTCTCTGCTTGGGGTAATTCATAAGGAAACAAACCACAAAGACAGAACTTTGAACGACTTTATTTTGTCAAGTTTCAAGGAGCTAGCAAAAACCGTGTTTGATTTAGACTTCCAAACACATCTATCTATATAGGAGGAAATAGAGTGAAACCTAAAAATTCTAAGTGTTACTGGAAACGAATGTTTGAAGCAAGGAGAGTGAAAATTGGGCAGCTAAGTGGACTTAGTGAACTGATCATTACCACAGAGAATCATCTAGATTGGGTGAAAAAATATTTGCCGAGATTTCAGAAAACCCTTAGTTTTTTGGAACCTTGGCACACCTTTCCAATGATTGTGTTTTACGCAGTCTCTGCTTGTGGCTATTTCACGTGGAAACAAACCACGAAGACAGAACTTAGAACAACTTTATTTTGTCAAGTTTCAAGGAGCTAGCACAAACCGTGTTTGATTTAGACTTCCAAACACATCTATCTATATAGGAGGAAATAGAGTGAAACCTAAAAACTCAAACTGTTACTGGTAACGAACGCTTCATCCTAGAAGAGTGAATATTGGGCAGCTAAGTGGACTTAGTGAACTGATCATTACCACAGAGAATCATCTAGATTGGGTGAGAAAATATTTGCCGAGATTTCAGAAAACCAGTAGTTTTTTGGAAGCTTGGCACACCTTTCCAATGAATGTGTATTACGCAGTCTTTGCTTGTGCCTATTTCAAGAGGAAACAAACCACAAAGACAGAACTTAGAACAACTTATTTTGTCAAGTTTCAAGGTGCTAGCACAAACCGTGTTTGATTTGGACTTCCAAACACATCTATCTATATAGGAGGAAATAGAGTGAAACCTAAAAACTCAAACTGTTACTGGTAACGAACGCTTCAAGCTAGAAGAGTGAATATTGGGCAGCTAAGTGGACTTAGTGAACTGATCATTACCACAGAGAATCATCTAGATTGGGTGAAAAAATATTTGCCGAGATTTCAGAAAACCAGTAGTTTTTTGGAAGCTTGGCACACCTTTGAAATTAAAGTGTCTTTGGCAGTCTCTGCTTGGGGTAATTCAAGAGGAAACAAACCACAAAGACAGAACTTAGAACTGCTTTATTTTGTCAAGTTTCACGGAGCTAGCACAAACCGTGTTTGATTTTAGACTTCCAAACACATCTATCTATATAGGAGAAAATAGAGTGAAACCTAAAAATTCTAAGTGTTACTGGAAACGAACGCTTGAAGCAAGAAGAGTGAAAATTGGGCAGCTAAGTGGACTTAGTGAACTGATCATTACCACAGAGAATCATCTAGATTGGGTGAAAAAATATTTGCCGAGATTTCAGAAAACCAGTAGTTTTTTGAAAGCTTGGCACACCTTTGAAATGAAAGTGTCTTTCGGCAGTCCCTGCTTGGTGTAATTCCAGAGGAAACAAACCACAAAAACAGAACATAGAACTACTTTATTTTGTCAAGGTTCAAGGAGCTAGCACGAACCGTGTTTGATTTAGACTTAAAAAACACATCTCTCTATATAGGAGGAAATAGAGTGAAACCTAACAACTCATACTGTTACTGGTAACGAACGCTTCATCCTAGAAGAGTGAATATTGGGCAGCTAAGTGGACTTAGTGAACTGATCATTACCACAGAGATCATCAAGGTCGGATGAAAAAAAATTTGCCGAGTATTCAGAAAACCTGTAGTTTTTTGGAAGCTTGGCACACCATTCCAATGAATGTGTTTTACACAGTCTTTGCTTGTGCCTATTTCAAGAGGAAAGAAACCACAAAGACAGAACTTAGAACTACTTTATTTTGTCAAGTTTCAAGGAGCTAGCACAAACCGTGTTTGATTTAGACTTAAAAAACACATCTATCTATATAGGAGGAAATAGAGTGAAACCTAAAAATTCTAAGTGTTACTGGAAACGAACGCTTCAAGCAAGGAGAGTGAAAATTGGGCAGCTAAGTGGACTTAGTGAACTGATCATTACCACAGAGAATCATCTAGATTGGGTGAAAAAATATTTGCCGAGATTTCAGAAAACCAGTAGTTTTTTGGAAGCTTGGCACACCTTTCCAATGAATGTGTTTTACACAGTCTCTGCTTGTTGCTATTTCACGAGGAAACCAACCACAAAGACAGAACTTAGAACAACTTATTTTGTCAAGTTTCAAGGAGCTAGCACAAACCGTGTTTGATTTGGACTTCCAAACACATCTATCTATATAGGAGGAAATAGAGTGAAACCTAAAAACTCAAACTGTTACTGGTAACGAACGCTTCAAGCTAGAAGAGTGAATATTGGGCAGCTAAGTGGACTTAGTGAACTGATCATTACCACAGAGAATCATCTAGATTGGGTGAAAAAATATTTGCCGAGATTTCAGAAAACCAGTAGTTTTTTGGAAGCTTGGCACACCTTTGAAATTAAAGTGTCTTTCGGCAGTCTCTGCTTGGGGTAATTCAAGAGGAAACAAACCACAAAGACAGAACTTAGAACTGCTTTATTTTGTCAAGTTTCACGGAGCTAGCACAAACCGTGTTTCATTTAGACTTCCAAACACATCTATCTATATAGGAGGAAATAGAGTGAAACCTAAAAATTCTAAGTGTTACTGGAAACGAACGCTTGAAGCAAGAAGAGTGAAAATTGGGCAGCTAAGTGGACTTAGTGAACTGATCATTACCACAGAGAATCATCTAGATTGGGTGAAAAAATATTTGCCGAGATTTCAGAAAACCAGTAGTTTTTTGGAAGCTTGGCACACCTTTGAAATGAAAGTGTCTTTCGGCAGTCCCTGCTTGGTGTAATTCCAGAGGAAACAAACCACAAAAACAGAACATAGAACTACTTTATTTTGTCAAGGTTCAAGGAGCTAGCACGAACCTTGTTTGATTTAGATTTAAAAAAACACATCTCTCTATATAGGAGGAAATAGAGTGAAACCTAAAAACTCATACTGTTACTGGTAACGAACGCTTCATCCTAGAAGAGTGAATATTGGGCAGCTAAGTGGACTTAGTGAACTGATCATTACCACAGAGATCATCAAGGTCGGATGAAAAAAAATTTGCCGAGTATTCAGAAAACCAGTAGTTTTTTGGAAGCTTGGCACACCATTCCAATGAATGTGTTTTACACAGTCTTTGCTTGTGCCTATTTCAAGAGGAAAGAAACCACAAAGACAGAACTTAGAACTACTTTATTTTGTCAAGTTTCAAAGAGCTAGCACAAACCGTGTTCGATTTAGACTTCCAAACACATCTACCGATATAGGAGAAAATAGAGTGAATCCTAAAAACTCAAACTGTTACTGGTAACGAAAGCTTCTTCCTAGAGGAGTGAATATTGGGCAGCTAAGTGGACTTAGTGAACTGATCATTACCACAGAGATCATCAAGGTCGGATGAAAAATAATTTGCCGAGTATTCAGAAAACCAGTAGTTTTTTGGAAGCTTGGCACACCTTTCCAATGAATGTGTATTACGCAGTCTTTGCTTGTGCCTATTTCAAGAGGAAACAAACCACAAAGACAGAACTTAGAACTACTTTATTTTGTCAAGTTTCAAGGAGCTAGCACAAACCGTGTTTGATATAGACTTTCAAACACATCTATCTATATAGGAGGAAATAGAGTGAAACCTAAAAATTCTAAGAGTTACTGGAAACGAACGCTTCAAGCAAGGAGAGTGAAAATTGGGCAGCTAAGTGGACTTAGTGAACTGATCATTACCACAGAGAATCATCTAGATTGGGTGAAAAAATAATTGCCGAGATTTCAGAAAACCAGTAGTTTTTTGGAACCTTGGCACACCTTTCCAATGAATGTGTTTTACGCAGTCTCTGCTTGTGGCTATTTCACGTGGAAACAAACCACAAAGACAGAACTTAGAAAAACTTTATTTTGTCAAGTTTCAAGGAGCTAGCACAAACCGTGTTTGATTTAGACTTCCAAACACATCTATCTAGATAGGAGGAAATAGAGTGAAACCTAAAAACTCAAACTGTTACCGGTAACGAACGCTTCATCTTAGAAGAGTGAATATTGGGCAGCTAAGTGGACTTAGTGAACTGATCAGTACCACAGAGATCATCAAGGTCAGATGAAAAAAAATTTGCCGAGTATTCAGAAAACCAGTAGTTTTTTGGAAGCTTGGCACACCTTTCCAATGAATGTGTTTTACACAGTCTCTGCTTGTGGCTATTTCACGTGGAAACAAACCACAAAAACAGAACTGAGAACTACTTTATTTTGTCAAGTTTCAGGGAGCTAGCACAAACCGTGTTTGATTTAGACTTAAAAAACACATCTATCTATATAGGAGGAAATAGAGTGAAACCTAAAAACTCAAACTGTTACTTGTAACGAACACTTCATCCTAGAAGAGTGAAAATTGGGCAGCTATGTGGACTTAGTGAACTGATCATTACCACAGAGATCATCAAGGTCGGATGAAAAAAAAATTTGCCGAGTATTCAGAAAACCAGTAGTTTTTTGGAAGCTTTGAACACCTTTCCAAAGAATGTGTTTTACGCAGTCTTTGCTTGTGGCTATTTCACGAGTAAACAAACCACAAAGACAGAACTTAGAACAACTTTATTTTGTCAAGTTTCAAGGAGCTAGCACAAACGGTGTTTGATTCAGACTTCCAAACACATCTATCTATATAGGGGGAAATAGAGTGAAACCTAAAAATTCTAAGTGTTACTGGAAACGAACGCTTGAAGCAAGAAGAGTGAAAATTGGGCCGCTAAGTGGACTTAGTGAAGTGATCATTACCACAGAGAATCATCTAGATTGGGTGAAAAAATATTTGCGGAGATTTCAGAAAACCAGTAGTTTTTTGGAAGCTTGGCACACCTTTGAAATGAAAGTGTCTTTCGGCAGTCCGTGCTTGGGATAATTCAAGAGGAAACAAACCACAAAGACAGAACCTAGAACTGCTTTATTTATCAAAGTTCAAGGAACTAGCACAAACCGTGTTTGATTTAGACTTATAAACACATCTATCTATATAGGAGGAAGTAGAGTGAAACCTGAAAATTCTAAGTGTTACTGGAAACGAACGCTTCAAGCAAGGAGAGTGAAAATTGGGCAGCTAAGTGGACTTAGTGAACTGATCATGACCACAGAGAATCATCTAGTTTGGGTGAAAAAATGTTTGCCGAGATTTCAGAAAACCAGTAGTTTTTTGGAACTTGGCACACCTTTCCAATGAATGTGTTTTACGCAGTCTTTGCTTGTGTCTATTACAAGAGGAAACAAATCACAAAGACAGAACTTAGAATTGCTTTGTTTTGTCAAGTTTCAAGGAACTAGCACAAACCGTATTTGATTTAGCCTTCCAAACACATCTATCTATATAGGAGGAAATAGAGTGAAACCAAAAAAAATCTAAGTGTTACTGGAAAAGAACGCTTCAAGCAAGGAGAGTGAAATTGGGCAGCTAAGTGGACTAGTGAACTGATCATTACCACAGAGAATCATCTAGATTGGGTGAAAAATATTTGCCGAGATTTCAGAAAACCAGTAGTTTTTTGGAAGCTGGGCACATCTTTGAAATGAAAGTGTCTTTCGGCAGTTTCCACTTGGGGTTATTCAAAAGGAAACAAACCACAAAGGCAGAACTTAGAACAACTTTATTTTTTCAAGTTTCAAGGAGCTAGCACAAACCGTATTTGATTTAGACTTCCAACACATCTATCTATATAGGAGGAAATAGAGTGAAACCTAAAAATTCTAAGTGTTACTGAAACGAACGTTTGAAGCAAGGAGAGTGAAAATTGGGCCGGTAAGTGGACTAAGTGAACTGATCATTACCACAGAGAATCATCTAGATTGGGTGAAAAAATATTTGCCGAGATTTCAGAAAACCAGTAGTTTTTGGAAGCTTGGCATACCTTTCCAATGAATGTGTTTTACGCAGTCTCTGCTTGTGGCTATTTCACGAGGAAACAAACCACAAAGACAGAACTTAGAACAACTTTATTTTGTCAAGTTTCAAGGAGCTAGCACAAACCGTGTTTGATTTAGACTTCCAAACACAACTATCTATATAGGAGGAAATAGCAAGAAACCTAAAATTCTAAGTGTTACTGGAAATGAACGCTTCAAGCAAGAAGAGTGAAAATTGGGCAGCTAAGTGGACTTAGTGAACTGATCATTACCACAGAGAATCGTCTAAATTGGGTGAAAAAATATTTGGCGAGATTTCAGAAAAACCAGTAGTTTTTGGAAGCTTGGCACATCTTTCCAATGAATGTGTTTTACGCAGTCAATGCTTGTGCCTATTTCAAGAGGAAACAAATCACAAAGACAGAACTTAGAATTGCTTTATTTTGTCAAGTTTCAAGGAGGTAGCACAAACCGTGTTTGATTTAGACTTCCAAACACTTCTATCTATATAGGAGGAAATAGAGTGAAACCTAAAAACTCAAACCGTTACTGGAAACGAACGCTTCATCCTAGAAGAGTGAATATGGGCAGCTAAGTGGACTTAGTGAACTGATCATTACCACAGAGATCATCAAGGTCGGATGAAAAAAAATTTGCCGAGTATTCAGAAAACCAGTAGCTTTTTTGAAGCTTGGAACTCCTTTCCATGAATGTGTTTTACGCAGTATTTGCTTGTGGCTATATCAAGAGGAAACAAACCACAAAGACAGAACTTAGAACTACTTTATTTTGTCAAGTTTCAAGGATTGTTTCCTCTTCATGTAGCCCTAGGCACAGACTGTGGAAAAGCACTTTCATCGAGAGGGGTTTCCAAGCTTCTAAGAAATAACGAGTTTCCGAAATACCAGCAAATATTTTTCCACCCAATCATGATTATACTTGGTGGTAATAACAAGTACACAAATCCCACTTGGCTCACCAAATTTTGTTCTTCTAGGTTGAAGCGTTCGTCTACAGTAGCAGTTTTTATGTTTAGGTTTCACTCTGTTCTCTGCTATATAGATAGATGAATTTGCAACTCTAATTCCAACATGGTTAGTAGTGGCTCTTTGAAACTTGACAAAATAAAGGAGTTCTCAGTTTTTTCTCTATGATTTGTTTCCGCTTCAAGTAGCCCTAAGCAGAGACTGTGGAAAAGCACTTTCATTGAGAGGGGTTGCCAAGCTTCTAAGAAATAACGAGTTTCCGAAATACCAGCAAATATTTTTTTCACCCAATCTTGATGATACTTGGTGTTGAAGATCGGTACACAAATCCCACTTGGCTCAACAAATTTTGTTCTTCTAGGTTGAAGCGTTCGCTACAGTATCAGTTTTTATATTTAGGTTTCACTCTGTTCTCTCCTATATAGATAGATGAATTTGGAACTCTAAATCCAATATTGTTTGTAGTAGGTCTTTGAAACGTGACAAAATAAAGAAGTTCTCAGTTTTGTCTCTATGATTTATTTCCGCTTCACGTAGCCCTAAGCAGAGACTGTGGAAAAGCACTTTCATTGAGAGGGGTTGCCAACTTCCAAGAAATTACGAGTTTCTGAAATACCAGCAAATATTTTTTACCCAATCTTGATGATACTTGGTGGTAAGGACAAGTACACAAATCCCACTTGGCTCACCAAATTTGTTCTTCTAGGTTGAAGCATTCGTCTACAGTAGCAGATTTTATTTTATAGGTTTCACTCTGTTCTTTCCTATATAGATAGATGAATTTGGAACTCTAAATCCAATATGGTTTGTAGTAGCTCTTTGAAACTTGACAAAGTAAAGGAGTTCTCAGTTTTGTATCTATGAGTTGTTTCTGCTTCATGTAGCCCTAAGCAGAGACTGTGGAAAAGCACTTTCATTGAGAGGGGTTGCCAAGCTTCCAAGAAATTACGAATTTCCGAAATACCAGCAAATATTTTTTCACCCAAACTTTAATGATACTTGGGGGTGATGATCGGTAAACAAATCCCACTTGGCTCACCAAATTTTGTTCTTCTAGGTTGAAGCGTTCGTCTACAGTAGCAGTTTTATATTTAGGTTTCACTCTGTTCTCTCCTATAGATAGAAGAATTTGAACTCTCAATCCAATATGGTTTGTAGTCGCTCTTTGAAACTTGACAAAATAAAGGAGTTCTCAGTTTGGTTCTATGATTTGTTTCCGCTTCAAGTAGCTCTAAGCAGAGACTGTGGAAAAGCACTTTCATTTAGAGGGGTTGCCAAGCTTCCAAGAAATTACGAATTTCCGAAATACCAGCAAATATTTTTTCACCCAATCTTGATGATACTTTGGGGTAATTATCGGTACACAAATATCACTTAGCTCACCAAATTTTGTTCTTCTAGGTTGAAGCGTTCGTCTACAGTAGCAGTTTTTATATTCAGGTTTCACTCTGTTCTCTTCTATATAGATAGATGAATTTGGAACTCTAAATCCAACATGGTTTGTAGTAGCCCTTTGAAACTTGAAAAAATAAAGGAGGTCTCTGTTTGGTCTCTATGGATTGTTTCCTCTTTAATTAGCCCTAGGACTGACTGTGGAAAAGCACTTTCATTGAGAGGGGTTGGAGAGCTTCCAAGAAATTACGAGTTTCCGAAATACCAGCAAATATTTTTTTCACCCAATATTGATGATACTTGGTGGTAATGATCAGTACACAAATCCCACTTGGCACACCTAATTTTGTTCTTCTAGGTTGAAGCGTTCGTCTAGAGTAGCAGTTTTTATGTTTAGGTTTCAATCTGTTCTCTGCTACATAGATAGATGAATTTGGAACTTTAAATCCAACATGGTTTAGTGGCTCTTTGAAACTTGACAAAATAAAGGAGTTCTCAGTTTTGTCTCTATGGTTTGTTTCCTCTTCAAGTAGCCCTAGGCACAGACTGTGGAAAAGCACTTTCATTGAGAGGGGATGCCAAGCTTCTAAGAAATAACGAGTTTCCGAAATACCAGCAAATATTTTTTCAAACCAATCATGATTATACTTGGTGGTAATAACAAGTACACAAATCCCACTTGGCTCACCAAATTTTGTTCTTCTAGGTTGAAGCGTTCGTCTAACAGTAGCAGTTTTTATGTTTAGGTTTCACTCTGTTCTCTGCTATATAGATAGATGAATTTGCAACTCTAATTCCAACATGGATTGTAGTGGCTCTTTGAAACTTGACAAAATAAAGGAGTTCTCAGTTTTTTCTCTATGATTTGTTTCCGCTTCAAGTAGCCCTAAGCAGAGACTGTGGAAAAGCACTTTCATTGAGAGGGGTTGCCAAGCTTCTAAGAAATAACTAGTTTCCGAAATACCAGCAAATATTTTTTTCACCCAATCTTGATGATACTTGGTGTTGAAGATCGGTACACAAATCCCACTTGGCTCAACAAATTTTGTTCTTCTATGTTGAAGCGTTCGTCTACAGTATCAGTTTTTATATTTAGGTTTCACTCTGTTCTCTCCTATATAGATAGATGAATTTGGAACTCTAAATCCAATATTATTTGTAGTAGCTCTTTGAAACGTGACAAAATAAAGAAGTTCTCAGTTTTGTCTCTATGATTTATTTCCGCTTCACGTAGCCCTAAGCAGAGACTGTGGAAAAGCACTTTCATTGAGAGGGGTTGCCAACTTCCAAGAAATTACGAGTTTCCGAAATACGAGCAAATATTTTTTTACCCAATCTTGATGATACTTATTGGTAAAAACAAGTACACAAATCCCACTTGGCTCACCAAATTTTGTTCTTCTAGGTTGAAGCATTCGTCTACAGTAGCAGTTTTTATTTTTAGGTTTCACTCTATTTTCTCCTGTATAGATAGATGAATTTGGAACTCTAAATACAATATGGTTTGTAGTAGCTCTTTGAAACTTGACAAAGTAAAGGAGTTCTTAGTTTTGTATCTATGATTTGTTTCTGCTTCATGTAGCCCTAAGCAGAGACTGTGGAAAAGCACTTTCATTGAAAGGGGTTTCAAGCTTCCAAGATTTACGATTTTCCGAAATACCAGCAAATATTTTGTCACCCAATGTTGATGATACGTGGTGGTAATGATCGCTACACAAATCCCACTTGGCTCACCAAATTTTGTTCTTCTAGGTTGAAGTGTTCGTCTACAGTAGCAGAATTTATATTTAGGTTTCCCTCTGTTCTCTGCTATATAGATAGATGAATTTGAAACTCGAAATCCAACATGGTTTGTAGCAGCTCTTTGAAACTTGAGAAAATAAAGGAGTTCTCAATTTTGTCTCTATGGTTTGTTTCTTCTTCATGTAGCGATAGGCACAGACTGTGGAAAAGCACTTTCCTTGAGATGGGTTTCCAATCTTCTAAGAAATAACGAGTTTCCGAAATACCAGCAATTATTTTTTCACCCAATCTTGATGATACCTGGTGGTGATGATCAGTACACAAATCCCACTTGGCTCAAAAAATTTTGTTCTTCTAGGTTGAAGCGTATATCTACAGTAGCAATCTTTATATTTAGGTTTCCCTCTGTTCTCTCATATATAGATAGATGAATTTGGAACTCTAAATCCAACATGGTTTGTAGTAGCTCCTTGAAACTTGACAAAATAAAGGAGTTCTCAGTATTGTTTCTATTATTTGTATCTGCTTCAAGTAGCCCTAAGCAGAGACTGTGGAAAAGCACTTTCGTTGAGAGGGGTTGCCAAGCTTCCAAGAAATTACGAGTTTCCGAAATACCAGCAAATATTTTTTCACCCAATCTTGATGATACGTGGTGGTAATGACAAGTCCACAAATCCCACTTGGCTCACCAAATTTTGTTCTTCTTAGTTGAAGCGTTCGTTTACAGTAGTCGTTTATATTTTTATGTTTCACTCTGTTCTCTCCTATATAGATAGATGAATATGGAACTCTAAATCCAACATGGTTTGAAGTAGCTCTTTGAATCTTGACAAAAGAAAGGAGTTCTCAGTTTTGTCTCTATGGTTTGTTTCCTCTTCAATTAGCCCTAGGCACCGACAGTGGAAAAGCACTTTCATTGAGAGGGGTTGCCACGCTTCCAAGAAATTACGAGTTTCCGAAATACCAGCAAATATTTTTTTCACCCAATGTTGATGATACTTGGTGGTAATGATCAGTACACAAATCCCACTTGACTCACCAAATTTTTTTCTTCTAGGTTGAAACGGTCGTCTAGAGTAGCAGTTTTTATATTTAGGTTTCACTCTGTTCTCTCCTATATAGATAGATAAATTTGGAACTCTAAATCCACATGGTTTGTAGTAGCTCTTTGAAACTGACAAAATAAAGTAGGTCTCAGTTTTGTCTCTATGGTTTGTTTTTTCTTCAAGTAGCCCTAGCACAGACGGTGGAAAAGCACTTTCATTGAGAGGGGTTGCCAAGCTTCCAAGAAATTACGAGTTTCCGAAATACCAGCAAATTATTTTTCACCCAATCTTGATGATACGGTTTTGGTCATGACAAGTCACAAATCCCACTTGGCTAACCGAATTTTGTTCTACTAGTTTGAAGCATTCGTTTTCAGTAGCAGTTTTTATTTTTAGGCTTCACTCTGTTCTCTCCTATATAGATAGATAAATTTGGAACTCTAAATCCAACGTCGTTTGTAGTAGCTCTTTTGAAACTTGACAAAATAAAGGAGGTCTCAGGTTTGTCTCTATGGATTGTTTCCTCTTTAAGTAGCCCTAGGCACTCACTGTGGAAAAGCACTTTCATTCAGAGGGTTGCCAATCTTCCAAGAAATTACGAGTTTCCGAAATACCAGCAAATATTTTTTCACCCAATGTTGATGATACTTGGTGGTAATGATCAGTACACAAATCCCACATGGCTCACCAAATTTTTTTCTTCTAGTTGAAGCGTTCGTCTACAGAAGCAGTTTTTATCTTTAGGTTTCACTCTGTTTTCTGCTATATACATAGATGAATTTGGAACTCTAATCTACATGGTTTGTAATGGCTCTTTGAAACTTGGACAAAATAAAGGAGTTCTCAGTTTTGTCTCTATGGTTTGTTTTCCTCGTCAAGTAGGCCCTAGGCACAGATGTGGAAAAGCACTTTCTTTGAGAGGTGTTGCCAAGCTTCGAAGGAAATAACGAGTTTCCGAAATACCAGCAAATATTTTTTCACCCAATCTTGATGATACTTTGTGGTAATGATCAGTACACAAATCCCACTTGGCTCACCAAATTTTGTTCTACTAGTTTGAAGCTTTCGTTTGAATTAGCAGTTTTTAATTTAGGTTTCACTCTGTTCTCTCCTATATAGATAGATAAATTTGGAACTCTAAATCCAACATGGTTTGTAGTAGCTCTTTGAAACTTGACAAAATGAAGGAGTTCTCAGTTTTGTCTCATGATTTTGTTTTCTGTTCAAGTAGCCCTAAGCAGAGACTGTGGAAAAGCACTTTCATTGAGAAGGGTTGCCAAGCTTCTAAGAAATAACGAGTTTCCAAATACCACAGCAAATATTTTTTCACATAATCTTGATGATACGTGGTGGTAATGACAGTACACAATTCCCAATTGGCTCACCAAATTTTGTTCTTCTAGTTTGAAGCGTTCGTGTACAGTAGCAGTTTTTATTTTTAGGTTTCACTCTGTTCTCTCCTATATAGATAGATGAATTTGGAACTCTAATTCCAACATGGTTTGTAGTAGCTCTTTGAAACTTGACAATATAAAAGAGTTCTCAGTGTTGTCTCTATGGTTTGTTTCCTCTTCATGTAGCCCTAGGCACAGACTGTGGAAAAGCACTTTCATTGAGAAGGGTTGCCAAGCATCTAAGAAATAACGAGTTTCCGAAATACCAGCAAATATTTTCTCACCCAATCTTGATGACACTTGGTGGTAATGATCTCTACAAAAATCCAACTTGGCTCAGCAAATTTTCTTCTCTAGGTTAAAGCGTTCGTTTACAGTAGCAGTTTTTATCTAATTTTCACTCTGTTCTCTGCTATATAGATAGATGAATTTGGAACCCTAAATACAACATGGTTTGTAGTGGCTCTTCGAAACTTGACAAAATAAAGGAGTTCTCAGTTTTGTCTCTATGGTTTGTTTCCTCTTCAAGTAGCCCTAGGCACAGACTCAGGAAAAGCACTTTCATTGAGAGGGGTTGCCAAGCTTCTAAGAAATAACGAGTTTCTGAAATACCAGCAAATATTTTTTCACCCAATCCTGACGGTACTTGGCGGTAATGATCAGTACACAAAATCCCACTTGGCTCACCAAATTTTCTTATTCTAGTTTGAAGAGTTCGTTTAGAGTGGCGGTTTTTATTTTTAGAGTTCACTCTGTTCTCTATTATATAGATAGATGAATTTGGAATTCTAAATCCAACATGGTTTCTAGTAGCTCTTTGAAACTTGACAAAATAAAGGAGTTTTCAGTTTTGTCTCTATGTTTTGTTTCCTCTTCTAGTAGTCCTAGGCACAGACTGTGGAAAAGCACTTTCATTGAGAGGGGTTGCCAAGCTTCTAAGAAATAATGAGTTTCCGAAATACCAGTAAATATTTTTTCACCGAATCTTGATGATACTTGGTGGTAATGATCAGTACACAAATCCCACTTGACTTACGAAATTTTGTTCTTCTACGTTGAAGCGTTCGTTTACAGTAGCAGTTTTTATTTTTAGGTTTCACTGTGTTCTCTCCTATATAGATAGATGAATTTGGAAGTCTAAATCCAACATAGTTTGTAGTAGCTATTTGAAACTTGACAAAATAAAAGAGTTCTCAGTTTTGTCTCTGTGGTTTGTTTCCTCCTCAAGTAGCCCTAGGCACAGACTGTGGAAAAGCATTTTCATTGAGACGGGTTGCCAAGCTTCTAAGAAATAACGAGTTTATGAAATACCAGCAAATATTTTTTCACCCAATCTTGATGATACTTGGTGGTAAGGACAAGTACACAAATCCCACTTGGCTCACCAAATTTTGTTCTTCTAGGTTGAAGCATTCGTCTCTAGTAGCAGTTTTATTTTTAGGTTTTACTCTGTTCTCTCCTATATAGATAGATGAATTTGGAACTCTAAATCCAACATGGTTTTGTTGTAGCTCTTTGAAACTTGACAATCTAAAGGAGTTCTCAGTTTGGTCTCTATGACTTGTTTCCACTTCAAGTAGCCCTATGTAGAGACTGTGGAAAAGCACTTTCATTGAGAGGGGTTGACAAGCTTCTAAGAAATAACGAGTTTTCAAATTACCAGCAAATATTTTTTCACCCAATCTTGATGATCCTTTTTGGTGAAGATCGGTACACAAATCCCACTTGGCTCCCCAAATTTTGTTCTTCTAGGTTGAAGCGTTCGTCTACAGTAGCAGTTTTTATATTTAGGTTTCACTCTGTTCTCTCCTATAGAGATAGAAGAATTTGGAACTCTAAATCCAATATGGTTGGAAGTAGCTCTTTGAAACTTGACAAAATAAAGGAGTTCTCAGTTTTGTCTCTATGATTTGTTTCCGCTTCAAGTAGCCCTAAGCAGAGATGGTAAAAAAGCACGTTCATTGACAGGGGTTGCCAACTTCCAAGAAATGACGAGTTTCCGAAATACCAGCAAATATTTTTTCACCCAATCTTGATGATATGTGGTGTTAATGACAAGTCCCCAAATCCCACTTGGCTCACCAATTTTTTCTTCTAGGTTGAAGCATTCGTTTACAGTATCAGTTTTTATTTTTAGGTTTCACTCTGTTCTCTCGTATATAGATTGATGAATTTGGAACTCTAAATCCAACATGGTTTGTAGTGGCTCTTTGAAACTTGACAAAATAAAGGAGTTCTCAGTTTTGTCTCTATGGTTTGTTTCCTCTTCTAGTAGCCCGAGGCACAAACGGTGGAAAAGCACTTTCATTGAGAGGAGTTGCCAAGCTTCCAAGAAATTACGAGTTTCCGAAATACCAGCAAATATTTTTTCACCCAATCTTGATGATATATGGTGGTAATGACAAGTCCCCAAATCCCACTTGGCTCACCAAATTTTGTTCTTCTAGGTTGAAGCGTTCGTTTACAGTAGCAGTTTTTATTTTTAGGTTTCACTCTGTTCTCTCCTATATAGAAAGATGAATTTGGAACTCTAAATCCAACATGGTTTGTAGTAGCTCTTTGAATCTTGACAAAATAAAGTAGTTCTCAGTTGTGTCTCTATGTTTTGTTTCCTTTTCAAGTAGTCCTAGGCACAGACTGTGTAAAAGCACTTTCATTGAGAGGGGTTGCCAATCTTCTAAGAAATAACGGGTTTCCGAAATACCAGCAAGTATTTTTTCACCGAATCTTGATGATACTTGGTGGTAATGATCAGTGCACAAATCCCACTTGGCTTACCAAATTTTGTTCTTCTAGGTTGAAGCGTTCGTTTACAGTAGCAGTTTTTATTTTTAGGTTTCACTCTGTTCTCTCCTATATAGATAGATGAATTTGGAACTCTAAATCCAACATGGTTTGTAGTAGCTCTTTGAAACTTGACAAAATAAAGGAGTTCTCTGTTTTGTCTCTATATTTTGTTTCCGCTTCAATTAGCCCTAAGCAGAGATTGTGGAAAAGCACTTTAATTGAGAGGGGTTGCCAAGCTTGCAAGAAATTACGAGTTTCCGAAATACCAGCAAATATTTTTTCACCTAATCTTCATGATACGTGGTGGTAATGACAGTACACAAGTCCCACTTGGCTCCCCAAATTTTGTTCTTCTAGGTTGAAGTGTTCGTCTACAGTAGCAGTTGTTATATTTAGGTTTCACTCTGTTCTCCCGTATATAGATAGATGAATTTGAAATTCTAAATTCAACATGGTTTGTAGTAGCTCTTAGAAACTTGACAAAATAAAGGAGTTCTCAGTTTTGTCTATATGATTTTTTTCCGCTTCAAGTAGTCCTAAGCAGAGACTGTAGAAAAGCACTTTCATTGAGAGGGGTTGCCAAGCTTCCAAGAAATTACGAGTTTCCGAAATACCAGCAAATATTATTTCACCCAATCTTGATTATACTTCGTGGTATTGACAAGTCCACAAATTTCACTTGGCTCACCAAATTTTGTTCCTGTATGTTGAAGCGTTCGTTTACAGTAGCAGTATTTATATTTAGGTTTCACTCTGGTCTCTCCTATATAGATAGATGAATTTGCAACTCTAAATCCAACCTGGTTTGTAGTAGATCTTTGAAACTTGACAAAATAAAGGAGTTCTCAGTTTTGTTTCAATGGTTTGTTTCCTCTTGAAGTAGGCCTAGGCACAGACTGTGGAAAAGCGTTCGTTTAGAGTAGCAGTTTTTATTTTTAGGTTTCACTCTGTTCTCTCCTATAAAGATAGATAAATTTAGAAGTCTAAATCCAACATGGTTTGTAGTAACTATTTGAACCATGACAAAAAAAAAGGAGTTCTCAGTTTTGTCTCTATGGCTTGTCTCCTCCTTAAGTAGCCCTAGGCACAGATGGTGGAAAAGCACTTTCATTGAAAGGGGTTGCAAAGCTTCCAAGAAATAACTAGTTTCCGAAATACCAGCAAATATTTTTTCACCCAATCTTGATGATACGTGTTGGTAATGACAAGTACACAAATCCCACTTGGCTCAACAAATTTTGTTCTTCTGGGTTTAAGCGTTCGTCTACAGTAGCAGTTTTTATATTTAGGTTTCCCTCTGTTCTCTCCTATATAGATAGATGAATTTGGAGCTCAAAATCCAGCATGGTTTGTTTTAGCTCTTTGATACTTGAAAAAATAAAGGAGGTCTCTGTTTTGTCTCTATGGTTTGTTTCCTCTTCAAGTAGCCCTAGGCACAGACTGTGGAAAAGCACTTTCATTGAGAGGGGTTGCCAAGCTTCTAAGAAATAACGAGTTTCCGAAATACCAGCAAATATCTTTTCACACAATCTTGATGATACTTGGTGGTAAAGATCCATACACAAATCCAAACTTGACTCACCAAATTTTGTTCTTCTAGGTTGAAGCGTTCGTTTACAGTAGCAGTTTTTATTTTTAGTATTCCCTCTGTTCTCTCCTATATAGATAGATGAATCTGGAACTCTAAATCCAACATGGTTTGTAGTAGCTCTTTGAATCTTGACAAAATAAAGTAGTTCTCAGTTGTGTCTCTATGTTTTGTTTTCTTTTCAAGTAGTCCTAGGCACAGACTGTGTAAAAGCACTTTCATTGAGAGGGGTTGCCAATCTTCTAAGAAATAACGGGTTTCCGAAATACCAGCAAGTATTTTTTCACCGAATCTTGATGATACTTGGTGGTAATGATCAGTGCACAAACCCCACTTGGCTTACCAAATTTTGTTCTTCTAGGTTGAAGCGTTCGTTTTCAGTAGCAGTTTTTATTTTTAGGTTTCACTCTGTTCTCTCCTATATAGATAGATGAATTTGGAACTCTAAATCCAACATGGTTTGTAGTAGCTCTTTGAAACTTGACAAAATAAAGGAGTTCTCTGTTTTGTCTCTATACTTTGTTTCCGCTTCAATTAGCCCTAAGCAGAGACTGTGGAAAAGCACTTTAATTGAGAGGGGTTGCCAAGCTTCCAAGAAATTACGACTTTCCGAAATACCAGCAAATATTTTTTCACCTAATCTTCATGATACGTGGTGGTAATGACAGTACACAAGTCCCACTTGGCTCACCAAATTTTGTTCTTCTAGGTTGAAGCGTTCGTCTACAGTAGCAGTTTTTATATTTAGGTTTCACTCTGTTCTCCCGTATATGGAGAGATGAATTTGAAATTCTAAATTCAACATGGTGTGTAGTAGCTCTTTGAAACTTGACAAAATAAAGGAGTTCTCAGTTTTGTCTCTATGATTTTTTTCCGCTTCAAGTAGCCCTAAGCAGAGACTGTAGAAAAGAACTTTCATTGAGAGGGGTTGCCAAGCTTCCAAGAAATTACGAGTTTCCGAAATACCAGCAAATATTATTTCACCCAATCTTGATTATACTTCGTGGTATTGACAAGTCCACAAATTTCACTTGGCTCACCAAATTTTGTTCCTCTATGTTGAAGCGTTCGTTTACAGTAGCAGTTTTTATATTTAGGTTTCACTCTGGTCTCTCCTATATAGATAGATGAATTTGCAACTCTAAATCCAACCTGGTTTGTAGTAGATCTTTGAAACTTGACAAAATAAAGGAGTTCTCAGTTTTGTTTCAATGGTTTGTTTCCTCTTGAAGTAGGCCTAGGCACAGACTGTGGAAAAGCACTTTCATTGAGAGGGGTTGCCAAGCTTCTAAGAAATAACGAGTTTCCGAAATACCAGCAAATATTTTTTCACCCAATCTTGATGATACTTGGTGGAAATGATCAGTACACAAATCCCATTTGGCTCACCAATTTTTGTTCTTCTAGGTTGAAGTGTTCGTCAACAATAGCAGTTTTTATATTTAGGTTTCACTCTGGTCTCTCCTATATAGATAGATGAATTTGGAACTCTAAATCTAACCTGGTTTGTAGTAGATCTTTGAAACTTGACAAAATAAAGGAGTTCTCAGTTTTGTCTCTATGGTTTGTTTCCTCTTGAAGTAGGCCTAGGCACAGACTGTGGAAAAGCACTTTCATTGAGAGGGGTTGCCAAGCTTCTAAGAAATAACAAGTTTCCGAAATACCAGCAAATATTTTTTCACCCAATCTTGATGATACTTGGTGGTAATGATCAGTACACAAATCCCACTTTGCTCACCAAATTTTGTTCTTCTAGGTTGAAGCGTTCGTTTACAGTAGCAGTTTTTATTTTTAGGTTTCATTCTGTTCTCTCCTATAAAGATAGATAAATTTAGAAGTCTAAATCCAACATGGTTTGTCGTAACTATTTGAACCATGCCAAAAAAAAAGGAGTTCTCGGTTTTGTCTCTATGGCTTGTCTCCTCTTTAAGTAGCCCTAGGCACAGATGGTGGAAAAGCACTTTCATTGAAAGGGGTTGCAAAGCTTCCAAGAAATTACTAGTTTCCGAAATACCAGCAAATATTTTTTCACCCAATCTTGATGATACGTGTTGGTAATGACAAGCACACAAATCCCACTTGGCTCAACAAATTTTGTTCTTCTGGGTTTAAGCGTTCGTCTACAGTCGCAGTTTTTATATTTAGGTTTCCCTCTGTTCTCTCCTATATAGATAGATGTATTTGGAGCTCAAAATCCAGCATGGTTTGTTATAGCTTTTTGATACTTGAAAAAATAAAGGAGGTCTCTGTTTTGTCTCTATGGTTTGTTTCCTCTTCAAGTAGCCCTAGGCACAGACTGTGGAAAAGCACTTTCATTGAGACGGATTGCCAAGCTTCTAAGAAATAACGAGTTTATGAAATACCAGCAAATATTTTTTCACGCAATCTTGATGATACTTGGTGGAAAGGACAAGAACACAAATCCCACTTGGCTCACCAAATTTTGTTCTTCTAGGTTGAAGCATTCGTCTCTAGTAGCAGTTTTATTTTTAGGTTTTACTCTGTTCTCTCCTGTATAGATAGATGAATTTGGAACTCTAAATCCAACATGGTTTGTAGTAGCTCTTTGAAACTTGACAATCTAAAGGAGTTCTCAGTTTGGTATCTATGACTTGTTTCCGCTTCAAGTAGCCCTATGTAGAGACTGTGGAAAAGCACTTTCATTGAGAGGGGTTGACAAGCTTCTAAGAAATAACGAGTTTCCAAATTACCAGCAAATATTTTTTCACCCAATCTTGATGATACTTGGTGTTGAAGATCGGTACACAAATCCCACTTGGCTCCCCAAATTTTGTTCTTCTAGGTTGAAGCGTTCGTCTACAGTAGCAGTTTTTATTTTTAGGTTTCACTCTGTTCTCTCCTATAGAGATAGAAGAATTTGGAACTCTAAATCCAATATGGTTGGAAGTAGCTCTTTGAAACTTGACAAAATAAAGGAGTTCTCAGTTTTGTCTCTATGATTTGTTTCCGCTTCAAGTAGCCCTAAGCAGAGATGGTAAAAAAGCACGTTCATTGACAGGGGTTGCCAACTTCCAAGAAATGACGAGTTTCCGAAATACCAGCAAATATTTTTTCACCCAATCTTGATGATATGTGGTGGTAATGACAAGTCCCCAAATCCCACTTGGCTCACCAATTTTTTTCTTCTAGGTTGAAGCATTCGTTTACAGTAGCAGTTTTTATTTTTAGGTTTCACTCTGTTCTCTCGTATATAGATTGATGAATTTGGAACTCTAAATCCAACATGGTTTGTAGTGGCTCTTTGAAACTTGACAAAATAAAGGAGTTCTCAGTTTTGTCTCTATGGTTTGTTTCCTCTTCAAGTAGCCCGAGGCACAAACGGTGGAAAAGCACTTTCATTGAGGGGAGTTGCCAAGCTTCCAAGAAATTACGAGTTTCTGAAATACCAGCAAATATTTTTTCACCCAATCTTGATGATATGTGGTGGTAATGACAAGTCCCCAAATCCCACTTGGCTCACCAAATTTTGTTCTTCTAGGTTGAAGCGTTCGTTTACAGTAGCAGTTTTTATTTTTAGGTTTCACTCTGTTCTCTCGTATATAGATTGATGAATTTGGAACTCTAAATCCAACATGGTTTGTAGTAGCTCTTTGAATCTTGACAAAATAAAGTAGTTCTCAGTTGTGTCTCTATGTTTTGTTTCCTTTTCAAGTAGTCCTAGGCACAGACTGTGTAAAAGCACTTTCATTGAGAGGGGTTGCCAATCTTCTAAGAAATAACGGGTTTCCGAAATACCAGCAAGTATTTTTTCACCGAATCTTGATGATACTTGGTGGTAATGATCAGTGCACAAATCCCACTTGGTTTACCAAAGTTTGTTCTTCTAGGTTGAAGCGTTCGTTTACAGTAGCAGTTTTTATTTTTAGGTTTCACTCTGTTCTCTCCTATATAAATAGATGAATTTGGAACTCTAAATCCAACATGGTTTGTAGTAGCTCTTTGAAACTTGACAAAATAAAGGAGTTCTCTGTTTTGTCTCTATACTTTGTTTCCGCTTCAATTAGCCCTAAGCAGAGACTGTGGAAAAGCACTTTAATTGAGACGGGTTGCCAAGCTTCCAAGAAATTACGAGTTTCCGAAATACCAGCAAATATTTTTTCACCTAATCTTCATGATACGTGGTGGTAATGACAGTACACAAATCCCACTTGGCTCACCAAATTTTGTTCTTCTAGGTTGAAGCGTTCGTCTACAGTAGCAGTTTTTATATTTATGTTTCACTCTGTTCTCCCGTATATAGATAGATGAATTTGAAATTCTAAATTCAACATGGTTTGTAGTAGCTCTTTGAAACTTGACAAAATAAAGGAGTTCTCAGTTTTGTCTCTATGATTTGTTTCCGCTTCAAGTAGCCCTAAGCAGAGACTGTAGAAAAGCACTTTCATTGAGAGGGGTTGCCAAGCTTCCAAGAAATTACGAGTTTCCGAAATACCAGCAAATATTATTTCACCCAATCTTGATTATACTTCGTGGTATTGACAAGTCCACAAATTTCACTTGGCTCACCAAATTTTGTTCCTCTATGTTGAAGCGTTCGTTTACAGTAGCAGTTTTTATATTTAGGTTTCACTCTGGTCTCTCCTATATAGATAGATGAATTTGGAACTCTAAATCTAACCTGGTTTGTAGTAGATCTTTGAAACTTGACAAAATAAAGGAGTTCTCAGTTTTGTCTCTATGGTTTGTTTCCTCTTGAAGTAGGCCTAGGCACAGACTGTGGAAAAGCACTTTCATTGAGAGGGGTTGCCGAGCTTCTAAGAAATAACGAGTTTCCGAAATACCAGCAAATATTTTTTCACCCAATCTTGATGATACTTAGTGGTAATGATCAGTACACAAATCCCACTTTGCTCACCAAATTTTGTTCTTCTAGGTTGAAGCGTTCGTTTACAGTAGCAGTTTTTATTTTTAGGTTTCAATCAGTTCTCTCCAATAAAGATAGATAAATTTAGAAGTCTAAATCCAACATGGTTTGTAGTAACTATTTGAACCATGACAAAAAAAAAGGAGTTCTCAGTTTTGTCTCTATGGCTTGTATCCTCTTTAAGTAGCCCTAGGAACAGATGGTGGAAAAGCACTTTCATTGAAAGGGGTTGCAAAGCTTCCAAGAAATTACTAGTTTCCGAAATACCAGCAAATATTTTTTCACCCAATCTTGATGATACGTGTTGCTAATGATCAGTACACAAATCCCACTTGGCTCAACAAATTTTGTTCTTCTGGGATTAAGCGTTCGTCTACAGTAGCAGTTTTTATATTTAGGTTTCCCTCTGTTCTCTCCTATATAGATAGATGAATTTGGAGCTCAAAATCCAGCATGGTTTGTTATAGCTCTTTGATACTTGAAAAAATAAAGGAGGTCTCTGTTTGTCTCTATGGTTTGTTTCCTCTTCAAGTAGCCCTAGGCACAGACTGTGGAAAAGCACTTTCATTGAGAGGGGTTGCCAAGCTTCCAAGAAATAACGAGTTTCCGAAATACCAGCAAATATTTTTTCACACAATCTTGATGATACTTGGTGGTAAAGATCCATACACAAATCCAAACTTGACTCACCAAATTTTGTTCTTCTAGGTTGAAAGCATTCGTTTACAGTAGCAGTTATATTTTTAGTATTCCTCTGTTCTCTCCTATATAAATAGATGAATTTATAACTCTAAATCCAATATGGTTTGTAGTAGCTCTTTGGAAACTTGACAAAATAAAGTAGGTCTCAGTTTTGTCTCTATGGTTTGTTTCCTCTTCAAGTAACCCCAGGCACAAACCGTGGAAAAGCACTTTCATTGAGAGGGGTTGCCAGGCTTCCAAGAAATTACGAGTTTCCGAAATACCAGCAAATATTTGTTCATCCAATCTTGATGATACTTGGTGGTGATGATCAGTACACAAATCCCACTTGCCTCACCAAATTTAGTTCTTCTAGGATGACGCGTTCGTCTGCAGTAGCAATTTTTATATTTAGGTTTCACTCTGTTCTCTCCTATATAGATAGATGAATTTGGAACTCTAAAATCCAACATGGTTTGTAGTAGCTCTTTGAAACTTGACAAAGTAAAGAAGTCCTCAGTTTTCTCTCTATGGTTTGTATCCTCTTCAAGAAGCCCTGGCACAGACTGTGGAAATGCACTTTCATTTGTGGGATTGCCAAGCTTCTAAGAAATAACGAGTTTCCAAAATACCAGCAAATATTTTCTCACGCAATCTTGATGACAATTGGTGGTAATGATGAGTACACAAATCCCACTTGGCTCACCAAATTCTGTTCTTCTAGGTTGAAGCGCTCGTCTACAGTAGCAATTTTTATATTTAGGTTTCACTCTGTTCTCTCCTATATAGATAGATGAATTTTGGAACTCTAAATCCAACATGGTTTGTAGTAGCTCTTTGAAACTTGACAAAATAAAGGAGTTCTCAGTTTTGTCTCTATGATTTTTTTCCGCTTCAAGTAGCCCTAAGCAGTGACTGTGGAAAAGCACTTTCATTGAGAGGGGTTGCCAAGCTTCCAAGAAATTACGAGTTTCCGAAAATACAAGCAAATATTTTTTCACCCAATCTTGATGATACTTGGTGGTAATGATCGGTACACAATTCCCACTTGACTCACCAAATTTTGTTCTTCTATGTTGATGAGTTCCGTTTCAGTAGCAGTTTTATTTTTAGGTTTCTCTCTGTTCTCTCCTATATAAATAGATGAATTTGGAACTCTAAATCCAACATGGTTTGTAGTAGTTCTCTTAAACTTGACAAAAAAAACGAGTTCTCAGTTTTGTCTCTATGTTTTGTTTCCGCTTCAAGTAGCCCTAAGTAGAGACTGTTGAAAAGTACTTTTATTGAGAGGAGTTGCCAAGCTTCTAAGAAATAACGAGTTTCTGAAATACCAGCAAATATTTTTTTACGCAATCTTGATGACACTTGGTGGTAATGATCAGTACACAAATCCCACTTGGCTCACCAAATTTTGTTCTTCTAGGTTGAAGCGTTCGTCTACAGTAGCAGTTTTTATATTTATGTTTCACTCTGTTCTCTCTTATATAGATAGATGAATTTGGAACTCTAAATCCAATATGGTTTGTAGTAGCTCCTTGAAACTTGAAAAAGTAAAGGAGTTCTCAGTTTTGTCTCTATGATTTCTTTCCGCTTCATGTAGCCCTAAGCAGAGACTTGAAAAGCACTTTCATTGAAAGGGGTTGAAACCTTTGAAGAAATTACGAGTTTCCGAAATACTAGCAAATATTTTGTCACCCAATGTTGATGATACGTGGTGGTAATGATCGGTACACAAATCCCACTTGGCTCACCAAATTTTGTTCTTCTAGGTTGAAGGGTTCGTCTACAGTAGCAGTTTTTATATTTAAGTTTCACTCTGTTTCCTATGTAAATAGATGAATTTGGAACTCTAAATCCAATATGGTTGTAGTAGCTCTTGACTTGACAAAATAAAGGAGTTCTCAGTTTTGACTCTATGGTTTGTTTCCTCTTCAAGTAAGCCCCAGGCACAAACGGTGGAAAAGCACTTTCATTGAGAGGGGTTGCCAAGCTTTCAAGAAATTAAGAGTTTCCGAAATACGAGCAAATATTTTTTCATCCAATATTGATGATACTTGGTAGTGATGATCAGTACACAAATCCCACTTGGCTCACCAAATTTAGTTCTTCTAGGATGACGCGTTAGTCTGCAGTAGCAATTTTTTATATTTAGGTTTCACTCTGTTCTCTCCTATATAGATACATGAATTTGGAACTCTAAATCCAACATGGTTTGTAGTAGCTCTTTGAAACCTGACAAAAAAAAAGAATTCTCAGTTTTGTCTCTATGTTTTGTTTCCGCTTCAAGTAGCCCTAAGAAGAGACTGTGGAAAAGCACTTTCATTGAGAAGGGTTGCAAAGCTTCTAAGAAATAACGAGTTCTGAAATACCAGCAAATATTTTTTACACAAACTGATGACACTTGGTGGTAATGATCAGTACACAAATCCCACTTGGCTCACCAACTTTTGTTCTTCTAGGTTGAAGCGTTTGTCTACCGTAGCTTTTTTTTATATTTAGGTTTCACTCTGTTCTCTCCTATATAGATTTGATGAATTTGGAACTTTAAATCCAATATGGTTTGTAGTAGCTCCTTGAAACTTGACAAAGTATATTAGTTCTCAGTTTTGTCTCTATGATTTGTTTCCGCTTCATGTAGCCCTAAGCAGAGACTGTGGAAAAGCACTTTCATTGAAAGGGGTTAAAGTTTTCAAGAAATTATGAGTTTCCGAAATAACAGCAAATATTTTGTCACCCAATGTTGATGATACGTGGTGGTAATGATCGGTACACAAATCCCACTTGGCTCACCAAATTTTGTTCTTCTAGTTTGAAGGGTTCGTCTACAGTAGCTCTTTTTATATTTAGGTTTCACTCTGTTCTCTGCTATATAGATAGATGAATTTGGAACTCTAAATCCAACATGGTTTGTAGTAGCTCTTTGAAACTTGACAAAATAAAGGAGTTCTCAGTTTTGTCTCTATGGTTTGTTTCCTCTTCAAGTAGCCCCAGGCCCACATGGTGGAAAAGCACTTTCATTGAGAGGGGTTGCCAAGCTTTCAAGAAATTAAGAGTTTCCGAAATACCAGCAAATATTTTTTCACCGAATCTTGATGATACTTGGTGGTAATGATTGGTACACAAATCCCACTTGGCTCACCAAATTTTGTTCTTCAAGGTTGATGCGTTCGTTTTCAGTACCAGTTTTTATATTTAGGTTTCACTCTGTTCTCTGCTATATAGATAGATGAATTTGGAAATCTAAATCCAACATGGTTTGTAGTATCTCTTTGAAACTTGACAAAATAAATTAGTTCTCAGTTTTGTCTCTATGGTTTCTTTCCTCTTCAAGTAGCCCTGGCACAGACTGTGGAAAAGCACTTTCATTGAGTGGGGTTGCCAAGCTTCTAAGAAAAACGAGTTTCCGAAATACCAGCAAATATTTTTTCACGCAATCTTGATGACACTGGTGGTAATGATCAGTACACAAATCCCACTTGGTCACCAAATTTTGTTCTTCTAGGTTGATGCGTTCGTTTCCAGTAGCAGTTTTTATTTTTAGGTTTCACTCTGTTCTCTCCTATACAGATAGATGAATTTGGAACTCTAAATCCAACATGGTTTGTAGTAGCTCTTTGAAACTTGACAAAATAAAGGAGTTCTCAGTTTTGTCTCTATGATTTGTTTCAGCATCAAGGAGCCCTAAGCAGAGACTGTGGAAAAGCACTTTCATTGAGAGGGGTTGCCAAGCTTCTAAGAAATAACGAGTTTCCGAATTACCAGCAAATATTTTTTCACCCAATCTTGATGATACTTGGTGGTGAAGATCGGTACACAAATCCCACATGGCTCACCAAATTTTGTTCTTCTAGGTTCAAGCGTTCGTCTACAGTAGCAGTTTTTATATTTAGGTTTCACTCTGTTCTCTCATATAGAGATAGATGAATTTGGAACTCTAAATCCAATATGGTTTGTAGTAGCTCTTTGAAACTTGACAAAATAAAGGAGTTCTCAGTTTTGTCTCTATGATTTCTTTCCTCTTCAAGTAGCCCTAGGAACAGACTGTGGAAAAGCACTTTCATTGAGAGGGGTTGACAAGCTTCCAAGAAATTACGAGTTTCCGAAATAGCAGCAAATATTTTTTCACCCTATCTTGATGATACGTGGTGGTAATGACAAGTCCACAAATCCGACTTGGCTCACCAAATTTTTTTCTTCTATGTTGAAGCTGTCGGCCACAGTAGCAGTTTTATGTTTAGGTTTCACTCCGTTCTCTCGTATATAGATAGATGAATTTGGAACTCTAAATCCAACAGGGTTTGTAGTGGCTCTTTGAAACTGACAAAATAAAGGAGTTCTCAGTTTTGTCTCTATGGTTTGTTTCCTCTTCAAGAAGCCCCAGGCACAAACGGTGGAAAAGTACTTTTATTGAGAGGGGTTGCCAAGCTTCCAAGAAATTACGAGTTTCCGAAATACCAGCAAATATTTTTTCACCCAATCTTGATGATATGTGGTGATAATGATCGGTACACAAATCCCACTTGACTCACCAAATTTTGTTCTTCTAGTTTGATGCATTCGTTTTCAGTAGCAGTTTTTATTTTTAGGTTTCACTCTGTTCTCTCCTATATAAATAGATGATTTTGGAACTCTAAATCCAACATGGTTTGTAGTAGCTCTTTGAAAATTGACAAAATAAATTAGTTCTCTGTTTTGTCTCTATGGTTTGTTTCCTCTTCAAGTAGCCCTGGCACAGACTGTTGAAAAGCATTTTCATTTAGTGGGATTGCCAAGCTTTTAAGAAATAACGAGTTTCTGAAATATCAGCAAATATTTTTTCACCCAATCTTAATGATACTTGGTGGTAAGGACAAGTACACAAATCCCACTTGGCTCACCAAATTATGTTCTTCTAGGTTGAAGCATTCGCCTACAGTAGCAGTTTTTATTTTTTGGTTTTACTCTGTTCTCTCCTATATAGATAGATGAATTTGGAACTCTAAATCCAACATGGTTTGTAGTAGCTCTTTGAAACTTGACAAAATAAAGGAGTTCTCAGTTTTGTCTCTAGGATTTGTTTCCGCTTCAAGTAGCTCTAAGCAGAGACTGTGGAAAAGCATTTTCATTGAGAGGGGTTGCCAAGCTTCTATGAAATAACGAGTTTCCGAATTACCAGCAAATATTTTTTCACCCAATCTTGGTGATACTTGGTGGTGAAGATCGGTACACAAATCCCACTTGGCTCACCAAATTTTGTTCTTCTAGGTTGAAGCGTTCGTCTACAGTAGCAGTTTTTATATTTAGGTTTCACTCTGTTCTCTCCTATATAGATAGATGAATTTGGAACTCTAAATCCAATATGGTTTGTAGTATCTCTTTGAAAGTTGACAAAGTGAAGGAGTTCTCAGTTTTGTCTCTATGATTTGTTTCCGCTTCATGTAGCCCTAAGCAGAGACTGTGGAAAAGCACTTTCCTTGAGAGGGTTTGCCAAGCTTCCAAGAAATTACGAGTTTCCGAAATACGAGCAAATATTTTTTCACCCAATCTTGATGATACGTGGTGGTAATGACATGCCCACAAATCCCACTTGGCTCACCAAATTTTGTTCTTCTAGGTTGAAGCGTTCGTTTACAGTAGCAGTTTTTATTTTTAGGTTTCAATCTGTTCTCTCCTATATAGATAGATGAATTTGGAACTCTAAATCCAACATGGTTTGTACTAGTTCTTTGAAACTTGACAAAAAAAAGGAGTTCTCAGTTTTGTCTCTATGGTTTGCTTCCTCTTCAAGTACCCCTAGGAACAGATTGTGGAAAAGCACTTTCATTGCGTGGGGTTGCCAAGCTTCTAAGAAATAACGAGTTTCTAAAATAGCAGCAAATATTTTTTCACGCAATCTTGATGACAATTGGTGGTAATGATCAGTACACCAAATCCACTTGGCTCACCAAATTTTGTTCTTCTAGGTTGAATCGTTCGTCTACAGTAGCTCCTTGAAACTTGACAAAGTAAATTAGTTCTCAGTTTTGTCTCTATGATTCGTTTCTGCTTCATGTAGCCCTAAGCAGAGACTGTGGAAAAGCACTTTCATTGAAAGGGGTTGCCAAGCTTGCAAGAAATTACGAGTTTCCGAAATGCCAGCAAATATTTTGTCACCAAATGTTGATGATATGTGGTGGTAATGATCGGTACACAAATCCCACTTGGTCACCAATTTTGTTCTTCTAGGTTGAAGCGTTCGTCTACAGTTGCAGTTTTTTATATTAGGTTTCACTCTGTTCGCTGCTATATAGATAAATGAATTAGGAACTCTAAATCCAACATGGTTTGTAGTAGCTCTTTGAAACTTGACAAAAAAAAGGAGTTCTCAGTTTTTGTCTCTATGGTTTGTTTCCTCTTCAAGTACCCCTAGGAACAGACTGTGGAAAAGCACTTTCATTGAGTGGGGTTGCCAAGCTTCTAAGAAATAACGAGTTTCTAAAATAGCAGCAAATATTTTTTCACGCAATCTTGATGACACTTGGTGGTAATGATGAGTACACAAATCCCACTTGGCTCACCAAATTTTATTCTAGTAGGTTGAATCGTTCGTCTACAGTAGCAGTTTATATATTTAGGTTTCACTCTGTTCTCTCCTATATAGATAGATGAAGTTGGAACTCTAAATCCAATATGGTTTTAGTAGCTCTTTGAAACTTGACAAAGTAAAGGAGTTCTCAATTTTTTCTCTATGGTTTGTTTCCGCTTCCATTAGCCCTAGGCACAGACTGTGGAGAATCACTTTCATTGAGAGGGGTTGACAAGCTTCTAAGAAATATCGAGTTTCCGAAATACCAGCAAATATTTTTTCACCCAATCTTGATGATACTTGGTTGTAATGATCAGTACACAAATCCCACTTGGCTCACCCAATTTTGTTCTGTGGGTTGAAGCGTTCGTCTACAGTAGCAGTTTTATGTTTAGGTTTCAATCTGTTCTCTCCTATATAGATAGATGAATTTGGAACTCTAAATACCACATGGTATGTAATTGCTCTTTAAAACTTGACAAAATAAAGGAGTTCTCCAGTTTTGTCTTTATGGTTTGTTACCTCTTCAAGTCGCCCTAGGCACAGACTGTGGAAAAGCACTTTCATTGAAAGGGGTTGCCAAGCTTCCAAGAAATTACGAGTTTCCCAAATACCAGCAAATATTTTTTCACCCAATGTTCATCATACGTTGTGGTAATGACAAGTACACAAATCCCCCTTGGCTCACCAAATTTTGTTCTTCTAGGTTGAAGCGTTCGTTTACAGTAGCAGTTTTTATTTTTAGGTTTCACTCTGGTCTCTCCTAATATATATAGATGAATTTGGAACTCTAAATCCAACATGGTTTGTAGTAGCTCTTTGAAACTTGACAAAATAAAGGAGTTCTCAGTTTTGTCTCTATGGTTTGTTTCCTCTTAGAGTAGCCCTAGGCACAGACTGTGGAAAAGCACTTTCATTGAGAGGGGTTGCCAAGCTTCTAAGAAATAACGAGTTTCCGAAATACCAGCAAATATTTTTTCACCCAATCATGATGATACGTGATGGTAATGAAAAGTACACAAATCCCACTTGGCTTACCAAATTTTGTTCTTCTATGTTGAAGCGTTCGTCTACAGTAGCAGTTTTTATATTTAGGTTTCCCTCTGTTCTCTCCTATATAGATAGATGAATTTGGAACTCTAAATCCAACATGCTTGTAGTAGCTCCTTGAAACTTGACAAAATAAAGGAATTCTCAGTTTTGTCTCTATGGTTTGTTTCCTCTTCAAGTAGCCCTAGGCACAGACTGTGGGAAAGCACTTTCATTGAGATGGGTTGCCAAGCTTCTAAGAAATAACGAGTTTCCGAAATACCAGCAAATATTTTTTCACCCAATCTTGATGATACTTGTTGCTAATGATCAGTACACAAATCCCACTTGGCTCACCAAATTTAGTTCTTCTAGGTTGAAGCGTTCGTGTACAGTAGCAGTTTTATATTTAGGTTTCCTCTGTTCTCTCCTATACAGATAGATGAATTTGGAACTCTAAATCCAACATGGTTTGTAGTAGCTCTTTGAAACTTGACAAAATAAAGGAGTTCTCAGCTTTGTCCTCTATGGTTTGTTTCCTCTTCAAGTAGCCCTAGGAACAGACTGTGGAAAGCACTTTCATTGAGATGGGTTGCCAAGCTTCTAAGAAATATCGAGTTTCCGAAGTACCAGCAAATATATTTTCACCCAAACTTGATGATACTTGGTGGTAATGATCAGCACACAAATCCCACTTGGCTAACCAATTTTTGTTCATCTAGGATGAAGCATTCGTGTACAGTAGCAGTTTTTATATTTAGGTTTCCCTCTGTTCTCTCCTATATAGATAGATGAATTTGGAACTCTAAATCCAACATGGGTTTGTAGTAGCTCTTTGAAACTTGACAAAATAAAGGAGTTCTCAGTTTTGTCTCTATGGTTTGTTTCCTCTTAAAGTAGCCCTCGGCACAGACTGTGGAAAGCACTTTCATTGAGATTGGTTGCCAAGCTTCTAAGAAATAACGAGTTTCCGAAATACCAGCAAATATTTCTTCACCCAATCTTGATGATACTTGGTGGTAGTGATCAGTACACAAATCCCACTTGCCTCACCAAATTTTGTTCTTCTAGGTTGAAGCGTTCGTCTACAGTAGCAGTTTTTATATTTAGGTTTCTCTCTGTTCTCTCCTATATAGATAGATAAATTTGAACTCTAAATCCAACATGGTTTTGTAGTAGCTCTTTGAAACTTGAGAAAATAAAGGAGTTTCTCAGATTTGTCTCTATGGTTTGTTTCCTCTTCAAGTAGCCCTAGGCACAGACTGTGGAAAAGCACTTTCATTGAAGAGGGGTTGCCAAGCTTCTAAGCAATAACGAGTTTCCGAAACACCAGCAAATATTTTTTGACCCAATCTTGATGATACTTGGTGGTAATGATCAGTACACAAATCCCAATTGGCTTACCAAATTTTGTTCTTCTAGGTTGAAGCGTTCGTCTACAGTAGCAGTTTTTATATTTAGGTTTCCCTATGTTCTCTCCTATATAGAAAGATGAATTTGGAACTCTAAATCCAACATGGTTTGTAGTAGCTCTTTGAAACGTGGCAAAATAAAGGAGTTCTCAGTTTTGTCTCTATGGTTTGTTTCCTTTTAAGGTAGCCCTAGGTACAGACTGTGGAAAGCACTTTCATTGAGATTGGTTGCCAAGCTTCTAAGAAATAACGAGTTTCGAAATACCAGCAAATATTTTTCACACAATCTTGTTGATACTTGGTGGTAATGATCAGTACACAAATCTCACTTGGCTCACCAAATTTTGTCCTTCTAGGTTGAAGTGTTCGTGTACAGTAGCAGTTTTTATATTTAGGTTTCCCTCTGTTCTCTCCTATACAGATAGATGAATTTAGAACTCTAAATCCAACATGGTTTGTAGTAGCTCTTTGAAACTTGACAAAATAAAGGAGTTCTCAGTTTTGTCTCTCTGGTTTGTTTCCTCTTCATGTAGCCCTAGGAACAGACTGTGGAAAAGCACTTTCATTGAGATGGGTTGCCAAGCTTCTAAGAAATATCGAGTTTCCGAAATACCAGCAAATATTTTTTCACCCAAAATTGATGATACTTGGTGGTAATTATCAGCACACAAATCCCACTTGGCTAATCAATTTTTGTTCATCTAGGATGAAGAATTCGTGTACAGTAGCAGTTTTTATATTTAGGTTTTCCTCTGTTCTCTCCTATATAGATAGATGAATTTGGAACTCTAAATCCAAAATGGTTTGTAGTAGCTCTTTGAAACTTGACAAAATAAAGGAGTTCTCAGTTTTGTCTCTATGGTTTGTTTCCTCTTCAAGTAGCCCTAGGCACAGACTGTGGAAAGCACTTTCATTGAGATTGGTTGTCAAGCTTCTAAGAAATAACGAGTTTCCGAAATACCAGCAAATATTTTTTCACCCAATCTTGATGATACTTGGTGCTAATGGTCAGTACACAAATCCCACTTGGCTCACCATATTTTGTTCTTCTAGGTTGAAGCGTTCATCTACAGTAGCAGTTTTTATATTTAGGTTTCCCTCTGCACTCTCCTATATTGATAGATGAATTTGGAACTCTAAATCCAACATGGTTTGCAGTAGCTCTTTGAAACTTGACAAAATAAAGGAGTTCTCAGATTTGTCTCTATGGTTTGCTTCCTCTTCAAGTAGCCCTAGGCACAGACTGTGGAAAAGCACTTTCACTGAGAGGGGTTGCCAAGCTTCTAAGAAATAACGAGTTTCCGAAATACCAGCAAATATTTTTTCACCCAAATTTGATGATTCTTGGTGGTAATGATCAGTACACAAATCCCACTTGGCTCACCAAATTTTGTTCTTCTAGGTTGAAGCGTTCGTCTACAGTAGCAGTTTTTATATTTAGGTTTCCCTCTGTTCTCTCCCATATAGATAGATGAATTTGGAACTCTAAATCCAACATGGTTTGTAGTAGCTCTTTGAAACTTGACAAAATAAAGGAGTTCTCAGTTTTGTCTCTATGGTTTGTTTCCTCTTCAAGTAGCCCTAGGCACAGACTGTGGAAAGCACTTTCATTGAGAGGGGTTGCCAAGCTTCTAAGAAATAACGAGTTTCCGAAATACCAGCAAATATTTTTTCACCCTATCTTGATGATACTTGGTGGTAATGATCAGTACACAAATCCCACTTGGCTCACCAAATTTTGTTCTTCTAGGTTGAAACGTTCGTCTACAGTAGCAGTTTTTATATTTAGGTTTCCCTCTGTTCTCTCCCATATAGATAGATGAATTTGGAACTCTAAATCCAACATGGTTTGTAGTAGCTCTTTGAAACTTGACAAAATAAAGGAGTTCTCAGTTTTGTCTCTATGGTTTGTTTCCTCTTTAAGTAGCCCTAGGCACAGACTGTGGAAAAGCACTTTCAGTGAGAGGGGTTGCCAAGCTTCTAAGAAATTACGAGTTTCCGAAATACCAGCAAATATTTTTTCACCCAATCTTGATGATACTTGGTGCTAATGATCAGTACACATATCCCACTTGGCTCACCAATTTTGTTCTTCTAGGTTGAAGCGTTCGTCTACAGTAGCAGTTTTTATATTTAGGATTCCCTCTGTTCTCTCCTATATAGAAAGATGACTTTGGAAGTCTAAATCCAACATGGTTTGTAGTAGCTCTTTGAAACTTGACAAAATAAAGGAGTTCTCAGTTTTTTCGCTATGGTTTGTTTCCTCTTCAAGTAGCCCTAGGCACAGACTGTGGAAAAGCACTTTCATTGAGAGGGGTTCCCAAGCTTCTAAGAAATAACGAGTTTCCGAAATACCAGCAAATATTTTTTCACCCAATCTTGATGATACTTGGTGGTCATGATCAGTACACAAATCCCACTTGGCTCACCAAATTTTGTTCTTCTAGGTTGAAGCATTCGTCTACAGTAGCAGTTTTTATATTTAGGTTTCCCTCTGCTCTCTCCTATATAGATAGATGAATTTGGAACTCTAAATCCAACATGGTTTGTAGTAGCTCTTGAAACTTGGCAAAATAAAGGAGTTCTCAGTTTTGTCTCTATGCTTTCTTATCTTTTAAAGTAGCCCTAGGAACAGACTGTGGAAAGCACTTTCATTGAGATGGGTTGTCAAGCTTCTAAGAAATAACGAGTTTCCGAAATACCAGCAAATATTTTTCACACAATCTTGTTGATACTTGGTGGTAATGATTAGTACACAAATCCCACTTGGCTCACCAAATTTTGTTCTTCTAGGTTGAAGCGTTCATCTATAGTAGCAGTTTTTATATTTAGGTTTCTCTCTGTTCTCTCCTATATAGATAGATGAATTTGGAACTCTAAATCCAACATGGTTTGTAGTAGCTCTTTGAAACTTGACAAAATAAAGGAGTTCTCAGATTTGTCTCTATGGTTTGTTTCCTCTTCAAGTAGCCCTAGGCACAGACTGTGGAAAAGCACTTTCATTGAGAGGGGCTGCCAAGCTTCTAAGAAATAACGAGTTTCCGAAATACCAGCACATATTTTTTCACCCAAACTTGATGATTCTTGGTGGTAATGATCAGTACACAAATCCCACTTGGCTTACCAAATTTTGTTCTTCTATGTTGAAGCGTTCATCTACAGTAGCAGTTATTATATTTAATTCCCCTCTGTTCTCTCCTATATAGATAGATGAATTTGGAACTCTAAATCCAACATGCTTTGTAGTAGCACCTTGAAACTTGACAAAATAAAGGAGTTCTCAGTTTTGTCTCTATGGTTTGTTTCCTCTTCAAGTAGCCCTAGGCACAGACTGTGGAAAAGCACTTTCATTGAGATGGGTTGCCAAGCTTCTAAGAAATAACGAGTTTCCGAAATACCAGCAAATATTTTTTCACCCAATCTTGATGATACTTGGTGCTAATGATCAGTACACAAATCCCACTTGGCTCACCAAATTTAGTTCTTCTAGGTTGAAGCGTTCGTGTACAGTAGCAGTTTTTATATTTAGGTTTCCCTCTGTTCTCTCCTATACAGATAGATGAATTTGGAACTCTAAATCCAACATGGTTTGTAGTAGCTCTTTGAAACTTGACAAAATAAAGGAGTTCTCAGCTTTGTCTCTATGGTTTGTTTCCTCTTCAAGTAGCCCTAGGAACAGACTGTGGAAAAGCACTTTCATTGAGATGGGTTGCCAAGCTTCTAAGAAATATCGAGTTTCCGAAGTACCAGCAAATATATTTTCACCCAAACTTGATGATACTTGGTGGTAATGATCAGCACACAAATCCCACTTGGCTAACCAATTTTTGTTCATCTAGGATGAAGCATTCGTGTACAGTAGCAGCTTTTATATTTAGGTTTCCCTCTGTTCTCTCCTATATAGATAGATGAATTTGGAACTCTAAATCCAACATGGTTTGTAGTAGCTTTTTGAAACTTGACAAAATGAAGGAGTTCTCAGTTTTGTCTCTATGGTTTGTTTCCTCTTAAAGTAGCCCTCGGCACAGACTGTGGAAAGCACTTTCATTGAGATTGGTTGCCAAGCTTCTAAGAAATAACGAGTTTCCGAAATACCAGCAAATATTTCTTCACCCAATCTTGATGATACTTGGTGGTAGTGATCAGTACACAAATCCCACTTGGCTTACCAAATTTTGTTCTTCTAGGTTGAAGCGTTCGTCTACAGTAGCAGTTTTTATATTTAGGTTTCTCTCTGTTCTCTCCTATATAGAAAGATGAATTTGGAACTCTAAATCCAACATGGTTTGTAGTAGCTCTTTGAAACTTGGCAAAATAAAGGAGTTCTCAGTTTTGTCTCTATGGTTTGTTTCCTTTTAAGGTAGCCCTAGTCACAGACTGTGGAAAGCACTTTCATTGAGATTGGTTGCCAAGCTTCTAAGAAATAACGAGTTTCGAAATACCAGCAAATATTTTTCACACAATCTTGTTGATACTTGGTGGTAATGATCAGTGCACAAATCTCACTTGGCTCACCAAATTTTGTCCTTCTAGGTTGAAGCGTTCGTGTACAGTAGCAGTTTTTATATTTAGGTTTCCCTCTGTTTTCTCCTATACAGATAGATGAATTTAGAACTCTAAATCCAACATGGTTTGTAGTAGCTCTTTGAAACTTGAAAAATTAAAGGAGTTCGCAGTTTTGTCTCTCTGGTTTGTTTCCTCTTCATGTAGCCCTAGGAACAGACTGTGGAAAAGCACTTTCATTGAGATGGGTTGCCAAGCTTCTAAGAAATATCGAGTTTCCGAAATACCAGCAAATATTTTTTCACCCAAACTTGATGATACTTGGTGGTAATTATCAGCACACAAATCCCACTTGGCTAATCAATTTTTGTTCATCTAGGATGAAGCATTCGTGTACAGTAGCAGTTTTTATATTTAGGTTTCCCTCTGTTCTCTCCTATATAGATAGATGAATTTGGAACTCTAAATCCAAAATGGTTTGTAGTAGCTCTTTGAAACTTGACAAAAAAAAGGAGTTCTCAGTTTTGTCTCTATGGTTGTTTCCTCTTCAAGTAGCCCTAGGCACAGACTGTGGAAAGCACTTTCATTGAGATTGGTTGCCAAGCTTCTAAGAAATAACGAGTTTCCGAAATACCAGCAAATATTTTTTCACCCAATCTTGATGATACTTGGTGCTAATGGTCAGTACTCAAATCCCACTTGGCTCACCATATTTTGTTCTTCTAGGTTGAAGCGTTCGTCTACAGTAGCAGTTTTTATATTTAGGTTTCCCTCTGCTCTCTCCTATATAGATAGATGAATTTGGAACTCTAAATCCAACATGGTTTGCAGTAGCTCTTTGAAACTTGACAAAATAAAGGAGTTCTCAGATTTGTCTCTATGGTTTGCTTCCTCTTCAAGTAGCCCTAGGCACAGACTGTGGAAAGCACTTTCATTGAGAGGGGTTGCCAAGCTTCTAAGAAATAACGAGTTTCCGAAATACCAGCAAATATTTTTTCACCCAATCTTGATGATACTTGGTGGTAATCATCAGTACACAAATCCCACTTGGCTCACCAAATTTTGTTCTTCTAGGTTGAAACGTTCGTCTACAGTAGCAGTTTTTATATTTAGGTTTCCCTCTGTTCTCTCCCATATAGATAGATGAATTTGGAACTCTAAATCCAACATGGTTTGTAGTAGCTCTTTGAAACTTGACAAAATAAAGGAGTTCTCAGTTTTGTCTCTATGGTTTGTTTCCTCTTTAAGTAGCCCTAGGCACAGACTGTGGAAAAGCACTTTCATTGAGAGGGGTTGCCAAGCTTCTAAGAAATTACGAGTTTCCGAAATACCAGCAAATATTTTTTCACCCAATCTTGATGATAATTGGTGGTAGTGATCAGTACACAAATCCCACTTGCCTCACCAAATTTTGTCCTTCTAGGTTGAAGCATTCGTCTACAGTAGCAGTTTTTATATTTAGGTTTCTCTCTGTTCTCTCCTATATAGATAGATGAATTTGGAACTCTAAATCCAACATGGGTTGTAGTAGCTCTTTGAAACTTGACAAAATAAAGGAGTTCTCAGATTTGTCTCTATGGTTTGTTTCCTCTTCAAGTAGCCCTAGGCACAGACTGTGGAAAAGCACTTTCATTGAAAGAGATTGCAAAGGTTCCAAGAAATTACGAGTTTCCAAAATACCAGCAAATATTTTTTCACCCAATCTTGATGGTACTTGGTGGTAATGATCAGTACACAAATTCCACTTGGCTCACCAAATTTTGTTCTTCTAGGTTGAAGCGTTCGTCTACAGTAGCAGTTTTTATATTTAGGTTTCTCTCTGTTCTCTCCTATATAGATAGATGAATTTGGAACTCTAAATCTAACATGGTTTGTAGTAGCTCTTTGAAACTTGACAAAATAAAGGAGTTCTCTGTTTTGTCTCTATGGTTTGTTTCCTCTTCAAGTAGCCCTAGGCACAGACCTTGGAAAAGCGCTTTCATTGAGAGGCGTTGCCAAGCTTCTAAGAAATAACGAGTTTCCGAAATACCAGCAAATATTTTTTCACCCAAATTTGATGCTTCTTGGTGGTAATGATCAGTATACAAATCCCACTTGGCTCAAGAAATTTTGTTCTTCTAGTTTGAAGCTTTCGTATACAGTAGCAGTTTTTATATTTAGGTTTCCCTCTGTTCTCTCCTATATAGATAGATGAATTTGGAACAATAGATCCAACATGGTTTGTAGTAGCTCTTTGAAACTTGACAAAATAAAGGAGTTCTCAGTTTTGTCTCTATGGATTGTTTCCTCTTCAAGTAGCCCTAGGCACAGAGTGTGGAAAGCACTTTCATTGAGATGGGTTGCCAAGCTTCTAAGAAATAACGCGTTTCCGAAATACCAGCAAATATTTTTTCACACAATCTTGTTGATACTTGGTGGTAATGATCAGTACACAAATCCCACTTGGCTCAACAAATTTAGTTCTTCTAGGTTGAAGCGTTCGTGTACAGTAGCAGTTTTTATATTTAGGTTTCCCTCTGTTCTCTCCTATATAGATAGATGAATTTGGAACTCTAAATCCAACATGGTTTGTAGTAACTCTTTGAATCATGACAAAATAAACGAGGGCTCAGATTTGTCTCTATGGTTTGTTTCCTCTTCAAGTATACCTAGGCACAGACTGTGGAAAAGCACTTTCATTGAGAGGGGTTGCCAAGCTTCTAAGAAATAACGAGTTTCCGAAATACCAGCAAATATTTTTTCACCCAAACTTGATGATTCTTGGTGGTGGCTCAAGAAATTTTGTTCTTCTAGTTTGAAGCTTTCTTCTACAGTAGCAGTTTTTATATTTAGGTTTAGCTCTCTTCTCTCCTATATAGATAGATGAATTTGGAACTCTAAATCCAACATGGTTTGTTGTAGCTCTTTGAAACTTGACAAAATAAAGGAGTTCTCAGATTTGTCTCTATGGTTTGCTTCCTCTTCAAGTAGCCCTAGGCACAGACTTTGGAATAGCACTTTCATTGAGAGGGGTTGCCAAGCTTCTAAGAAATAACGAGTTTCCGAAATACCAGCAAATATTTTTTCACCCAATCTTGATGATACTTGGTGGTAATGATCAGTACACAAATCCCACTTGGCTCACGAAATTTTGTTCTTCTAGTTTGAAGCTTTCGTCTACAGTAGCAGTTTTTATATTTAGGTTTCCCTCTGTTCTCTCCTATATACATAGATGAATTTAAAACTGTAAATCCAACATCTTTTGTAGTAGCTCTTTGAAACTTGACAAAATAAAGGAGTTCTCAGATTTGCCTCTATGGTTTTGTTTCCTCTTCAAGTAGCTCTAGGCACAGACTGTGGAAAGCACTTTCATTGAGAGGGGTTGCCAAGCCTCTACGAAATAACGAGTTTCCGAAATACCAGCAAATATTTTTTCACCCAATCTTGATGATACTTGGTGGTCATGATCAGTACACAAATCCCACATGGCTCACCAAATTTTGTTCTTCTAGGTTGAAGCGTTCGTCTACAGTAGCAGTTTTTATATTTAGGTTTCCCTCTGTTCTCTCCCATATAGATAGATGAATTTGGAACTCTAAATCTAACATGGTTTGTAGTAGCTCTTTGAAACTTGACAAAATAAAGGAGTTCTCAGTTTTGTCTCTATGATTTGTTTCCTCTTCAAGTAGCCGTAGGCACAGACTGTGGAAAAGCACTTTGATTGAGAGGGGTTGCCAAGCTTCTAAGAAATTACGAGTTTCCGAAACACAAGCAAATATTTTTTCACCCAATCTTGATGATACTTGGTGGTCATGATCAGTACACAAATCCCACTTGGCTCACCAAATTTTGTTCTTCTAGGTTGAAGCGTTCGTCTACAGTAGCAGTTTTTATATTTAGGTTTCACTCTGATCTCTCATATATAGATAGATGAATTTGGAACTCTAAATCCAACATGGTTTGTAGTAGCTCTTTGAAACTTGACAAAATTAACGAGGTCTCAGATTTGTCTTTATGGTTTGTTTCCTCTTCAAGTAGCCCTAGGCACAGACTGTGGAAAAGCACTTTCATTGAGAGGGGTTGCCAAGCTTCTAAGAAATAACGAGTTTCCGAAATACCAGCAAACATTTTTTCACCCAGTCTTGATGATACTTGGTGGTAATGATCAGTACACAAATCCCACTTGGCTCACCAAATTTTGTTCTTCTAGGTTGAAGCGTTCGTCTACAGTAGCAGTTTTTATATTTAGGTTTCTCTCTGTTCTCTCCTATATAGA